>NW_026948196.1:167500-220000 GCF_963921235.1 Mobula hypostoma | reverse complement strand
CCCTCCACACCGTCCCATCACACACTCCCGGGGTCAGACACAGAGTGAATCTCCCTCCACACCGTCCCATCACACACTCCCGGGGTCAGACACAGAGTGATTCTCCCTCCACACCGTCTCATCACACACTCCCGGGGTCAGACACAGAGCGATGCTCCCTCCACACCGTCCCATCACACACTCCCGGGGTCAGACACACACAGTGAATCTCCCTCCACACTGTCCCATCACACACTCCCCGGGTCAGACGCACAGAGTGAATCTCCCACCGCACCGTCCCATCACACACTCCCGGGGTCAGACACAGAGTGAATCTCCCTCCACACCGTCCCATCACACACTCCCGGGGTCAGACACACAGAGTGAATCTCCCTCCACACCGTCCCATCACACACTCCCGGGGTCAGACACACAGAGTGAATCTCCCTCCACACCGTCCCATCACACACTCCCGGGGTCAGACACACAGAGTGAATCTCCCTCCACACCGTCCCATCACACACTCCCGGTCTCAGACACGGAGTGAATCTCCCTCCACACCGTCCCATCACACACTCCCGGGGTCAGACACAGAGTGAATCTCCCTCCGCACCGTCCCATCACACACTCCAGGGGTCAGACACACAGAGTGAATCTCCCTCCACACCGTCCCATCACACACTCCCGGGGTCAGACACACAGAGTGAATCTCCCTCCACACCGTCCCATCACACACTCCCGGGGTCAGACACAGAGTGAATCTCCCTCCGCACCGTCCCATTCACACACTCCCGGGGTCAGACACAGAGTGAATCTCCCTCCACACCGTCCCATCACACACTCCCGGGGTCAGACACAGAGTGAATCTCCCTCCACATCGTCCCATCACACACTCCCGGGGTCAGACACACAGAGTGAATCTCCCTCCACACCGTCCCATCACACACTCCCGGGGTCAGACACAGAGTGAATCTCCCTCCACACCGTCCCATCACACACTCCCGGTCTCAGACACACAGAGTGAATCTCCCTCCACACCGTCCCATCACACACTCCCGGGGTCAGACACACAGAGTGAATCTCCCTCCACACCGTCCCATCACACACTCCCGGGGTCAGACACACAGAGTGAATCTCCCTCCACACCGTCCCATCACACACTCCCGGGGTCAGACACACAGAGTGAATCTCCCTCCACACTGTCCCATCACACACTCCCGGGGTCAGACACAGAGTGAATCTCCCTCCACACCGTCCCATCACACACTCCCGGGGTCAGACACACAGAGTGAATCTCCCTCCACACCGTCCCATCACACACTCCCGGGGTCAGACACAGAGTGAATCTCCCTCCACACCGTCCCATCACACACTCCCGGGGTCAGACACACAGAGTGAATCTCCCTCCACACCGTCCCATCACACACTCCCGGGGTCAGTCACAGAGTGAATCTCCCTCCACACCGTCCCATCACACACTCCCGGGGTCAGACACAGAGTGAATCTCCATCCACACCGTCCCATCACACACTCCCGGGGTCAGACACAGAGTGAATCTCCCTCCACACCGTCTCATCACACACTCCAGGGGTCAGACACACAGAGTGAATCTCCCTCCACACCGTCCCATCACACACTCCCGGGGTCAGACACACAGAGTGAATCTCCCTCCACACCGTCCGATCACACACTCCCGGGGTCAGACACAGAGTGAATCTCCCTCCACACCGTCCCATCACACACTCCCGGGGTCAGACACAGAGTGAATCTCCCTCCACACCGTCCCATCGCACACTCCCGGGGTCAGACACACAGAGTGAATCTCCCTCCACACCGTCCCATCACACACTCCCGGGGTCAGACACAGAGTGAATCTCCCTCTACACCGTCCCATCACACACTCCCGGGGTCAGACACACAGAGTGAATCTCCCTCCACACCGTCCCATCACACACTCCCGGGGTCAGACACACAGAGTGAATCTCCCTCCACACCGTCCCATCACACACTCCCGGGGTCAGACACAGAATGAATCTCCCTCCACACCATCCCATCACACACTCCCGGGGTCAGACACACAGAGTGAATCTCCCTCCACACCGTCACATCACACACTCCCGGGGTCAGACACAGAGTGAATCTCCCTCCACACCGTCCCATCACACACTCCCGGGGTCAGACACACAGAGTGAATCTCCCTCCACACCGTCCCATCACACACTCCCGGTCTCAGACACACAGAGTGAATCTCCCTCCACACCGTCCCATCACACACTCCCGGGGTCAGACACACAGAGTGAATCTCCCTCCACACCGTCCCATCACACACTCCTGGGGTGAGACACACAGAGTGAATCTCCCTCCGCACCGTCCCATCACACACTCCCGGGGTCAGACACAGAGAGTGAATCTCCCTCCACACCGTCCCATCACACACTCCCGGGGTCAGACACAGAGTGAATCTCCCTCCGCACCATCCCATCACACACTCCCGGGGTCAGACACAGAGTGAATCTCCCTCCACACCGTCCCATCACACACTCCCGGGGTCAGACACAGAGTGAATCTCCCTCCACACCATCCCATCACACACTCCCGGGGTCAGACACAGAGTGAATCTCCCTCCACACCGTCCCATCACACACTCCCGGGGTCAGACACAGAGTGAATCTCCCTCCACACCGTCCCATCACACACTCCCGGGGTCAGACACACAGAGTGAATCTCCCTCCACACCGTCCCATCACACACTCCCGGGGTCAGACACACAGTGTGAATCTCCCTCCACACCGGCCCATCACACACTCCCGGGGTCAGACACAGAGTGAATCTCCCTCCACACCGTCCCATCACACACTCCCGGGGTCAGACACACAGAGTGAATCTCCCTCCACACCGTCCCATCACACACCCCCGGGGTCAGACACAGAGTGAATCTCCCTCCACACCGTCCCATCACACACCCCCGGGGTCAGACACACAGAGTGAATCTCCCTCCACATCGTCCCATCACACAATCCCGGGGTCAGACACAGAGAGTGAATCTCCCTCCGCACTGTCCCATCACACACTCCCGGGGTCAGACACACTGTGAATCTCCCTCCACACCGTCCCATCACACACTACCGGGGTCAGACACACAGAGTGAATCTCCCTCCACACCGTCCCATCACACACTCCCGGGGTCAGACACACAGAGTGAATCTCCCTCCACACCGTCCCATCACACACTCCCGGGGTCAGACACACAGAGTGAATCTCCCTCCACACTGTCCCATCACACACTCCCGGGGTCAGACACAGAGTGAATCTCCCTCCACACCGTCCCATCACACACTCCCGGGGTCAGACACACAGAGTGAATCTCCCTCCACACCGTCCCATCACACACTCCCGGGGTCAGACACATAGAGTGAATCTTCCTCCACACTGTCCCATCACACACCCCCGGGGTCAGACACAGAGTGAATCTCCCTCCACACCGTCCCATCACACACTCCCGGGGTCAGACACACAGAGTGAATCTCCCTCCACACCGTCCCATCACACACTCCCGGGGTCAGACACACAGAGTGAATCTCCCTCCACACCGTCCCATCACACACTCCCGGGGTCAGACACAGAGTGAATCTCCCTCCACACCATCCCATCACACACTCCCGGGGTCAGACACACAGAGTGAATCTCCCTCCACACCGTCCCATCACACACTCCCGGGGTCAGACACAGAGTGAATCTCCCTCCACACCATCCCATCACACACTCCCGGGGTCAGACACACAGAGTGAATCTCCCTCCACACCGTCCCATCACACACTCCCGGGGTCAGACACATAGAGTGAATCTTCCTCCACACTGTCCCATCACACACCCCCGGGGTCAGACACAGAGTGAATCTCCCTCCACACCGTCCCATCACACACTCCCGGGGTCAGACACACAGAGTGAATCTCCCTCCACACCGTCCCATCACACACTCCCGGGGTCAGACACACAGAGTGAATCTCCCTCCACACCGTCCCATCACACACTCCCGGGGTCAGACACAGAGTGAATCTCCCTCCACACCATCCCATCACACACTCCCGGGGTCAGACACACAGAGTGAATCTCCCTCCACACCGTCCCATCACACACTCCCGGGGTCAGACACAGAGTGAATCTCCCTCCACACCGTCCCATCACACACTCCCGGGGTCAGACACACAGAGTGAATCTCCCTCCACACCGTCCCATCACACACTCCCGGGGTCAGACACAGAGTGAATCTCCCTCCACACCATCCCATCACACACTCCCGGGGTCAGACACACAGAGTGAATCTCCCTCCACACCGTCCCATCACACACTCCCGGGGTCAGACACAGAGTGAATCTCCCTCCACACCGTCCCATCACACACTCCCGGGGTCAGACACACAGAGTGAATCTCCCTCCACACCGTCCCATCACACACTCCCGGTCTCAGACACACAGAGTGAATCTCCCTCCACACCGTCCCATCACACACTCCCGGGGTCAGACACACAGAGTGAATCTCCCTCCACACCGTCCCATCACACACTCCTGGGGTCAGACACACAGAGTGAATCTCCCTCCGCACCGTCCCATCACACACTCCCGGGGTCAGACACAGAGAGTGAATCTCCCTCCACACCGTCCCATCACACACTCCCGGGGTCAGACACAGAGTGAATCTCCCTCCGCACCATCCCATCACACACTCCCGGGGTCAGACACAGAGTGAATCTCCCTCCACACCGTCCCATCACACACTCCCGGGGTCAGACACAGAGTGAATCTCCCTCCACACCATCCCATCACACACTCCCGGGGTCAGACACACAGAGTGAATCTCCCTCCACACCGTCCCATCACACACTCCCGGGGTCAGACACAGAGTGAATCTCCCTCCACACCGTCCCATCACACACTCCCGGGGTCAGACACACAGAGTGAATCTCCCTCCACACCGTCCCATCACACACTCCCGGGGTCAGACACAGAGTGAATCTCCCTCCACACCATCCCATCACACACTCCCGGGGTCAGACACACAGAGTGAATCTCCCTCCACACCGTCACATCACACACTCCCGGGGTCAGACACAGAGTGAATCTCCCTCCACACCGTCCCATCACACACTCCCGGGGTCAGACACACAGAGTGAATCTCCCTCCACACCGTCCCATCACACACTCCCGGTCTCAGACACACAGAGTGAATCTCCCTCCACACCGTCCCATCACACACTCCCGGGGTCAGACACACAGAGGGAATCTCCCTCCACACCGTCCCATCACACACTCCTGGGGTGAGACACACAGAGTGAATCTCCCTCCGCACCGTCCCATCACACACTCCCGGGGTCAGACACAGAGAGTGAATCTCCCTCCACACCGTCCCATCACACACTCCCGGGGTCAGACACAGAGTGAATCTCCCTCCGCACCATCCCATCACACACTCCCGGGGTCAGACACAGAGTGAATCTCCCTCCACACCGTCCCATCACACACTCCCGGGGTCAGACACAGAGTGAATCTCCCTCCACACCATCCCATCACACACTCCCGGGGTCAGACACAGAGTGAATCTCCCTCCACACCGTCCCATCACACACTCCCGGGGTCAGACACAGAGTGAATCTCCCTCCACACCGTCCCATCACACACTCCCGGGGTCAGACACACAGAGTGAATCTCCCTCCACACCGTCCCATCACACACTCCCGGGGTCAGACACACAGTGTGAATCTCCCTCCACACCGTCCCATCACACACTCCCGGGGTCAGACACAGAGTGAATCTCCCTCCACACCGTCCCATCACACACTCCCGGGGTCAGACACACAGAGTGAATCTCCCTCCACACCGTCCCATCACACACCCCCGGGGTCAGACACAGAGTGAATCTCCCTCCACACCGTCCCATCACACACCCCCGGGGTCAGACACACAGAGTGAATCTCCCTCCACATCGTCCCATCACACAATCCCGGGGTCAGACACAGAGAGTGAATCTCCCTCCGCACTGTCCCATCACACACTCCCGGGGTCAGACACACTGTGAATCTCCCTCCACACCGTCCCATCACACACTCCCGGGGTCAGACACACAGAGTGAATCTCCCTCCACACCGTCCCATCACACACTCCCGGGGTCAGACACACAGAGTGAATCTCCCTCCACACCGTCCCATCACACACTCCCGGGGTCAGACACACAGAGTGAATCTCCCTCCACACTGTCCCATCACACACTCCCGGGGTCAGACACAGAGTGAATCTCCCTCCACACCGTCCCATCACACACTCCCGGGGTCAGACACACAGAGTGAATCTCCCTCCACACCGTCCCATCACACACTCCCAGGGTCAGACACAGAGTGAATCTCCCTCCACACCGTCCCATCACACACTCCCGGGGTCAGACACACAGAGTGAATCTCCCTCCACACCGTCCCATCACACACTCCCGGGGTCAGACACAGAGTGAATCTCCCTCCACACCGTCCCATCACACACTCCCGGGGTCAGACACAGAGTGAATCTCCCTCCACACCGTCCCATCACACACTCCCGGGGTCAGACACAGAGTGAATCTCCCTCCACACCGTCTCATCACACACTCCAGGGGTCAGACACACAGAGTTAATCTCCCTCCACACCGTCTCATCACACACTCCAGGGGTCAGACACACAGAGTTAATCTCCCTCCACACCGTCCCATCACACACTCCCGGGGTCAGACACACAGAGTGAATCTCCCTCCACACCGTCCCATCACACACTCCCGGGGTCAGACACACAGAGTGAATCTCCCTCCACACCGTCCCATCACACACTCCCGGGGTCAGACACATAGAGTGAATCTTCCTCCACACTGTCCCATCACACACCCCCGGGGTCAGACACAGAGTGAATCTCCCTCCACACCGTCCCATCACACACTCCCGGGGTCAGACACACAGAGTGAATCTCCCTCCACACCGTCCCATCACACACTCCCGGGGTCAGACACACAGAGTGAATCTCCCTCCACACCGTCCCATCACACACTCCCGGGGTCAGACACAGAGTGAATCTCCCTCCACACCATCCCATCACACACTCCCGGGGTCAGACACACAGAGTGAATCTCCCTCCACACCGTCCCATCACACACTCCCGGGGTCAGACACAGAGTGAATCTCCCTCCACACCGTCCCATCACACACTCCCGGGGTCAGACACACAGAGTGAATCTCCCTCCACACCGTCCCATCACACACTCCCGGGGTCAGACACAGAGTGAATCTCCCTCCACACCATCCCATCACACACTCCCGGGGTCAGACACACAGAATGAATCTCCCTCCACACCGTCCCATCACACACTCCCGGGGTCAGACACAGAGTGAATCTCCCTCCACACCGTCCCATCACACACTCCCGGTGTCAGACACACAGAGTGAATCTCCCTCCACACCGTCCCATCACACACTCCCGGTCTCAGACACACAGAGTGAATCTCCCTCCACACCGTCCCATCACACACTCCCGGGGTCAGACACACAGAGTGAATCTCCCTCCACACTGTCCCATCACACACTCCCGGGGTCAGACACACAGAGTGAATCTCCCTCCACACCGTCCCATCACACACTCCTGGGGTCAGACACACAGAGTGAATCTCCCTCCGCACCGTCCCATCACACACTCCCGGGGTCAGACACAGAGAGTGAATCTCCCTCCACACCGTCCCATCACACACTCCCGGGGTCAGACACAGAGTGAATCTCCCTCCGCACCATCCCATCACACACTCCCGGGGTCAGACACAGAGTGAATCTCCCTCCACACCGTCCCATCACACACTCCCGGGGTCAGACACAGAGTGAATCTCCCTCCACACCATCCCATCACACACTCCCGGGGTCAGACACAGAGTGAATCTCCCTCCACACCGTCCCATCACACACTCCCGTGGTCAGACACAGAGTGAATCTCCCTCCACACCGTCCCTTCACACACTCCCGGGGTCAGACACACAGAGTGAATCTCCCTCCACACCGTCCCATCACACACTCCCGGGGTCAGACACACAGAGTGAATCTCCCTCCACACCGTCCCATCACACACTCCCGGGGTCAGACACAGAGTGAATCTCCCTCCACACCGTCCCATCACACACTCCCGGGGTCAGACACACAGAGTGAATTTCCCTCCACACCGTCCCATCACACACCCCCGGGGTCAGACACAGAGTGAATCTCCCTCCACACCGTCCCATCACACACCCCCGGGGTCAGACACACAGAGTGAATCTCCCTCCACATCGTCCCATCACACAATCCCGGGGTCAGACACAGAGAGTGAATCTCCCTCCGCACTGTCCCATCACACACTCCCGGGGTCAGACACACTGTGAATCTCCCTCCACACCGTCCCATCACACACTCCCGGGGTCAGACACACAGAGTGAATCTCCCTCCACACCGTCCCATCACACACTCCCGGGGTCAGACACGGAGTGAATCTCCCTCCGCACCGTCCCATCACACACTCCCGGGGTCAGACACAGAGTGAATCTCCCTCCACACCGTCCCATCACACACTCCCGGGGTCAGACACAGAGTGAATCTCCCTCCACACCGTCCCATCACACACTCCCGGGGTCAGACACACAGAGTGAATCTCCCTCCACACCATCCCATCACACACTCCCGGGGTCAGACACACAGAGTGAATCTCCCTCCACACCGTCCCATCACACACTCCCGGGGTCAGACACACAGAGTGAATCTCCCTCCACACCGTCCCATCACACACTCCCGGGGTCAGACACACAGAGTGAATCTCCCTCCACACCGTCCCATCACACACTCCCGGGGTCAGACACACAGAGTGAATCTCCCTCCACACCATCCCATCACACACTCCCGGGGTCAGACACACAGAGTGAATCTCCCTCCACACCGTCCCATCACACACTCCCGGGGTCAGACACACAGAGTGAATCTCCCTCCACACCGTCCCATCACACACTCCCGGGGTCAGACACAGAGTGAATCTCCCTCCACACCGTCCATCACACACTCCCGGGGTCAGACACAGAGTGAATCTCCCTCCACACCGTCCCATCACACACTCCCGGGGTCAGACACAGAGTGAATCTCCCTCCGCACCGTCCCATCACACACTCCCGGGGTCAGACACACAGAGTGAATCTCCCTCTACACCGTCCCATCACAAATTCCCGGAGTCAAACACGGAGTGAAGCTCCCCCTACATGGTCCCATCACACACTCCCGGGGTCAGACACACAGAGTGAATCTCCCTCCACACCGTCCCATCACACACTCCCGGGGTCAGACACAGAGTGAATCTCCCTCCGCACCGTCCCAACACACACTCCCGGGGTCAGACACAGAGTGAATCTCCCTCCACACCGTCCCATCACACACTCCCGGGGTCAGACACACAGAGTGAATCTCCCTCCACACCGTCCCATCACACACTCCCGGGGTCAGACACAGAGTGAATCTCCCTCCACACCGTCCATCACACACTCCCGGGGTCAGACACAGAGTGAATCTCCCTCCACACCGTCCCATCACACACTCCCGGGGTCAGACACAGAGTGAATCTCCCTCCGCACCGTCCCATCACACACTCCCGGGGTCAGACACACAGAGTGAATCTCCCTCTACACCGTCCCATCACAAATTCCCGGAGTCAAACACGGAGTGAAGCTCCCCCTACATGGTCCCATCACACACTCCCGGGGTCAGACACAGAGTGAATCTCCCTCCACACCGTCCCATCACACACTCCCGGGGTCAGACCCAGAGTGAATCTCCCTCCACACCGTCCCATCACACACTCCCGGGGTCAGACACAGAGTGAATCTCCCTCCACACCATCCCATCACACACTCCTGGGGTCAGACACACAGAGTGAATCTTCCTCCACACCGTCCCATCACACACTCCCGGGGTCAGACACAGAGTGAATCTCCCTCCACACCGTCCCATCACACACTCCCGGGGTCAGACACAGAGTGAATCTCCCTCCACACTGTCCCATCACACACTCCCGGGGTCAGACACACAGAGTGAATCTCCCTCCACACCGTCCCATCACACACTCCCGGGGTCAGACACACAGAGTGAATCTCCCTCCACACCGTCCCATCACACACTCCCGGAGTCAGACACACAGAGTGAATCTCTCTCCTCACCGTCCCATTCACACACTCCCGGGGTCAGACACACAGAGTGAATCTCCCTCCACACCGTCCCATCACACACTCCCGGGGTCAGACACAGAGTGAATCTCCCTCCACACCGTCCCATCACACACTCCCGGGGTCAGACACACAGAGTGAATCTCCCTCCACACCGTCCCATCACACACTCCCGGGGTCAGACACACAGAGTGAATCTCTCTCCTCACCGTCCCATCACACACTCCCGGGGTCAGACACACAGAGTGAATCTCCCTCCACACCGTCCCATCACACACTCCCGGGGTCAGACACACAGAGTGAATCTCCCTCCACACCGTCCCATCACACACTCCCGGGGTCAGACACAGAGTGAATCTCCCTCCACACCGTCCCATCACACACTCCCGGGGTCAGACACACAGAGTGAATCTCCCTCCACACCGTCCCATCACACACTCCCGGGGTCAGACACACAGAGTGAATCTCCCTCCGCACCGTCCCATCACACACTCCCGGGGTCAGACACAGAGTGAATCTCCCTCCACACCGTCCCATCACACACTCCCGGGGTCAGACACACAGAGTGAATCTCCCTCCACACCGTCCCATCACACACTCCCGGGGTCAGACACAGAGTGAATCTCCCTCCACACCGTCCCATCACACACTCCCGGGGTCAGACACACAGAGTGAATCTCCCTCCACACCGTCCCATCACACACTCCCGGGGTCAGACACAGAGTGAATCTCCCTCCACACCGTCCCATCACACACTCCCGGGGTCAGACACACAGAGTGAATCTCCCTCCACACCGTCCCATCACACACTCCCGGGGTCAGACACACAGAGTGAATCTCCCTCCACACCGTCCCATCACACACTCCCGGGGTCAGACACACAGAGTGAATCTCCCTACACACCGTCCCATCACACACTCCCGGGGTCAGACACAGAGTGAATCTCCCTCCACACCATCCCATCACACACTCCCGGGGTCAGACACAGAGTGAATCTCCCTCCACACCGTCCCATCACACACTCCCGGGGTCAGACACACAGAGTGAATCTCCCTCCACACCGTCCCATCACACACTCCCGGGGTCAGACACAGAGTGAATCTCCCTCCGCACCGTCCCATCACACACTCCCGGGGTCAGACACACAGAGTGAATCTCCCTCCACACCGTCCCATCACACACTCCCGGGGTCAGACACAGAGTGAATCTCCCTCCACACTGTCCCATCACACACTCCCGGGGTCAGACACACAGAGTGAATCTCCCTCCACACCGTCCCATCACACACTCCCGGGGTCAGACACAGAGTGAATCTCCCTCCACACTGTCCCATCACACACTCCCGGGGTCAGACACACAGAGTGAATCTCCCTCCACACCGTCCCATCACACACTCCCGGGGTCAGACACACAGAGTGAATCTCCCTCCACACCGTCCCATCACACACTCCCGGGGTCAGACACACAGAGTGAATCTCCCTACACACCGTCCCATCACACACTCCCGGGGTCAGACACAGAGTGAATCTCCCTCCACACCGTCCCATCACACACTCCCGGGGTCAGACACAGAGTGAATCTCCCTCCACACCGTCCCATCACACACTCCCGGGGTCAGACACACAGAGTGAATCTCCCTCCACACCCGTCCCATCACACACTCCCGGGGTCAGACACAGAGTGAATCTCCCTCCACACCATCCCATCACACACTCCCGGGGTCAGACACAGTGTGAATCTCCCTCCACACCGTCCCATCACACACTCCCGGGGTCAGACACACAGAGTGAATCTCCCTCCACACCGTCCCATCACACACTCCCGGGGTCAGACACAGAGTGAATCTCCCTCCGCACCGTCCCATCACACACTCCCGGGGTCAGACACACAGAGTGAATCTCCCTCTACACCGTCCCATCACACACTCCCGGGGTGAGACACAGAGTGAATCTCCCTCCACACCGTCCCATCACACACTCCCGGGGTCAGACACAGAGTGAATCTCCCTCCACACCGTCCCATCGCACACTCCCGGGGTCAGACACACAGAGTGAATCTCCCTCCACACCGTCCCATCACACACTCCCGGGGTCAGACACACAGAGTTAATCTCCCTCCACACCGTCCCATCACACACTCCCGGGGTCAGACACACAGAGTGAATCTCCCTCCACACCATCCCATCACACACTCCCGGGGTCAGACACAGAGTGAATCTCCCTCCACACCGTCCCATCGCACACTCCCGGGGTCAGACACACAGAGTGAATCTCCCTCCACACCGTCCCATCGCACACTCCCGGGGTCAGACACACAGAGTGAATCTCCCTCCACACCGTCCCATCACACACTCCCGGGGTCAGACACACAGAGTTAATCTCCCTCCACACCGTCCCATCACACACTCCCGGGGTCAGACACACAGAGTGAATCTCCCTCCACACCATCCCATCACACACTCCCGGGGTCAGACAGACAGAGTGAATCTCCCTCCAGACCGTCCCATCACACACTCCCGGGGTCAGACACACAGAGTGAATCTCCCTCCGCACCGTCCCATCACACACTCCCGGGGTCAGACACAGAGAGTGAATCTCCCTCCACACCGTCCCATCACACACTCCCGGGGTCAGACACAGAGTGAATCTCCCTCCGCACCATCCCATCACACACTCCCGGGGTCAGACACAGAGTGAATCTCCCTCCACACCGTCCCATCACACACTCCCGGGGTCAGACACAGAGTGAATCTCCCTCCACACCATCCCATCACACACTCCCGGGGTCAGACACACAGAGTGAATCTCCCTCCACACCGTCCCATCACACACTCCCGGGGTCAGACACAGAGTGAATCTCCCTCCACACCGTCCCATCACACACTCCCGGGGTCAGACACACAGAGTGAATCTCCCTCCACACCGTCCCATCACACACTCCCGGGGTCAGACACAGAGTGAATCTCCCTCCACACCATCCCATCACACACTCCCGGGGTCAGACACACAGAGTGAATCTCCCTCCACACCGTCACATCACACACTCCCGGGGTCAGACACAGAGTGAATCTCCCTCCACACCGTCCCATCACACACTCCCGGGGTCAGACACACAGAGTGAATCTCCCTCCACACCGTCCCATCACACACTCCCGGTCTCATACACACAGAGTGAATCTCCCTCCACACCGTCCCATCACACACTCCCGGGGTCAGACACACAGAGTGAATCTCCCTCCACACCGTCCCATCACACACTCCTGGGGTGAGACACACAGAGTGAATCTCCCTCCGCACCGTCCCATCACACACTCCCGGGGTCAGACACAGAGAGTGAATCTCCCTCCACACCGTCCCATCACACACTCCCGGGGTCAGACACAGAGTGAATCTCCCTCCGCACCATCCCATCACACACTCCCGGGGTCAGACACAGAGTGAATCTCCCTCCACACCGTCCCATCACACACTCCCGGGGTCAGACACAGAGTGAATCTCCCTCCACACCATCCCATCACACACTCCCGGGGTCAGACACAGAGTGAATCTCCCTCCACACCGTCCCATCACACACTCCCGGGGTCAGACACAGAGTGAATCTCCCTCCACACCGTCCCATCACACACTCCCGGGGTCAGACACACAGAGTGAATCTCCCTCCACACCGTCCCATCACACACTCCCGGGGTCAGACACACAGTGTGAATCTCCCTCCACACCGTCCCATCACACACTCCCGGGGTCAGACACAGAGTGAATCTCCCTCCACACCGTCCCATCACACACTCCCGGGGTCAGACACACAGAGTGAATCTCCCTCCACACCGTCCCATCACACACCCCCGGGGTCAGACACAGAGTGAATCTCCCTCCACACCGTCCCATCACACACCCCCGGGGTCAGACACACAGAGTGAATCTCCCTCCACATCGTCCCATCACACAATCCCGGGGTCAGACACAGAGAGTGAATCTCCCTCCGCACTGTCCCATCACACACTCCCGGGGTCAGACACACTGTGAATCTCCCTCCACACCGTCCCATCACACACTCCCGGGGTCAGACACACAGAGTGAATCTCCCTCCACACCGTCCCATCACACACTCCCGGGGTCAGACACACAGAGTGAATCTCCCTCCACACCGTCCCATCACACACTCCCGGGGTCAGACACACAGAGTGAATCTCCCTCCACACTGTCCCATCACACACTCCCGGGGTCAGACACAGAGTGAATCTCCCTCCACACCGTCCCATCACACACTCCCGGGGTCAGACACACAGAGTGAATCTCCCTCCACACCGTCCCATCACACACTCCCGGGGTCAGACACAGAGTGAATCTCCCTCCACACCGTCCCATCACACACTCCCGGGGTCAGACACACAGAGTGAATCTCCCTCCACACCGTCCCATCACACACTCCCGGGGTCAGACACAGAGTGAATCTCCCTCCACACCGTCCCATCACACACTCCCGGGGTCAGACACAGAGTGAATCTCCCTCCACACCGTCCCATCACACACTCCCGGGGTCAGACACAGAGTGAATCTCCCTCCACACCGTCTCATCACACACTCCAGGGGTCAGACACACAGAGTTAATCTCCCTCCACACCGTCTCATCACACACTCCAGGGGTCAGACACACAGAGTTAATCTCCCTCCACACCGTCCCATCACACACTCCCGGGGTCAGACACACAGAGTGAATCTCCCTCCACACCGCCCCATCACACACTCCCGGGGTCAGACACACAGAGTGAATCTCCCTCCACACCGTCCCATCACACACTCCCGGGGTCAGACACATAGAGTGAATCTTCCTCCACACTGTCCCATCACACACCCCCGGGGTCAGACACAGAGTGAATCTCCCTCCACACCGTCCCATCACACACTCCCGGGGTCAGACACACAGAGTGAATCTCCCTCCACACCGTCCCATCACACACTCCCGGGGTCAGACACACAGAGTGAATCTCCCTCCACACCGTCCCATCACACACTCCCGGGGTCAGACACAGAGTGAATCTCCCTCCACACCATCCCATCACACACTCCCGGGGTCAGACACACAGAGTGAATCTCCCTCCACACCGTCCCATCACACACTCCCGGGGTCAGACACAGAGTGAATCTCCCTCCACACCGTCCCATCACACACTCCCGGGGTCAGACACACAGAGTGAATCTCCCTCCACACCGTCCCATCACACACTCCCGGGGTCAGACACAGAGTGAATCTCCCTCCACACCATCCCATCACACACTCCCGGGGTCAGACACACAGAGTGAATCTCCCTCCACACCGTCCCATCACACACTCCCGGGGTCAGACACAGAGTGAATCTCCCTCCACACCGTCCCATCACACACTCCCGGGGTCAGACACACAGAGTGAATCTCCCTCCACACCGTCCCATCACACACTCCCGGTCTCAGACACACAGAGTGAATCTCCCTCCACACCGTCCCATCACACACTCCCGGGGTCAGACACACAGAGTGAATCTCCCTCCACACTGTCCCATCACACACTCCCGGGGTCAGACACACAGAGTGAATCTCCCTCCACACCGTCCCATCACACACTCCTGGGGTCAGACACACAGAGTGAATCTCCCTCCGCACCGTCCCATCACACACTCCCGGGGTCAGACACAGAGAGTGAATCTCCCTCCACACCGTCCCATCACACACTCCCGGGGTCAGACACAGAGTGAATCTCCCTCCGCACCATCCCATCACACACTCCCGGGGTCAGACACAGAGTGAATCTCCCTCCACACCGTCCCATCACACACTCCCGGGGTCAGACACAGAGTGAATCTCCCTCCACACCATCCCATCACACACTCCCGGGGTCAGACACAGAGTGAATCTCCCTCCACACCGTCCCATCACACACTCCCGTGGTCAGACACAGAGTGAATCTCCCTCCACACCGTCCCTTCACACACTCCCGGGGTCAGACACACAGAGTGAATCTCCCTCCACACCGTCCCATCACACACTCCCGGGGTCAGACACACAGAGTGAATCTCCCTCCACACCGTCCCATCACACACTCCCGGGGTCAGACACAGAGTGAATCTCCCTCCACACCGTCCCATCACACACTCCCGGGGTCAGACACACAGAGTGAATCTCCCTCCACACCGTCCCATCACACACCCCCGGGGTCAGACACAGAGTGAATCTCCCTCCACACCGTCCCATCACACACTCCCGGGGTCAGACACACAGAGTGAATCTCCCTCCACATCGTCCCATCACACAATCCCGGGGTCAGACACAGAGAGTGAATCTCCCTCCGCACTGTCCCATCACACACTCCCGGGGTCAGACACACAGAGTGAATCTCCCTCCACACCGTCCCATCACACACTCCCGGGGTCAGACACAGAGTGAATCTCCCTCCACACCGTCCCATCACACACTCCCGGGGTCAGACACAGAGTGAATCTCCCTCCACACCGTCCCATCACACACTCCCGGGGTCAGACACACAGAGTGAATCTCCCTCCACACCCGTCCCATCACACACTCCCGGGGTCAGACACAGAGTGAATCTCCCTCCACACCGTCCCATCACACACTCCCGGGGTCAGACACAGAGTGAATCTCCCTCCACACCGTCCCATCACACACTCCCGGGGTCAGACACACAGAGTGAATCTCCCTCCGCACCGTCCCATCACACACTCCCGGGGTCAGACACACAGAGTGAATCTCCCTCTACACCGTCCCATCACACACTCCCGGGGTCAGACACACAGAGTGAATCTCCCTCTACACCGTCCCATCACACACTCCCGGGGTCAGACACAGAGTGAATCTCCCTCCACACCGTCCCATCACACACTCCCGGGGTCAGACACAGAGTGAATCTCCCTCCACACCGTCCCATCACACACTCCCGGGGTCAGACACACAGAGTGAATCTCCCACACCTCCCATCCACACACTCCCGGGGTCAGAACACGCAAGAGTGAATCATCACACACTCCCGGGGTCAGACACACAGAGTGAATCTCCCTCCACACCGTCCCATCACACACTCCCGGGGTCAGACACACAGAGTGAATCTCCCTCCACACCGTCCCATCACACACTCCCGGGGTCAGACACACAGAGTGAATCTCCCTCCACACCGTCCCATCACACACTCCCGGGGTCAGACACACAGAGTGAATCTCCCTCCACACCGTCCACACTCCCTCCACACCGTCCCATCTCCCGGGGTCAGACACAAGAGTGAATCTCCACACCGTCCCATCACACACTCCCGGGGTCAGACACACAGAGTGAATCTCCCTCCACACCGTCCCATCACACACTCCCGGGGTCAGACACACAGAGTGAATCTCCCTCCACACCGTCCCATCACACACTCCCGGGGTCAGACACACAGAGTGAATCTCCCTCCACACCATCCCATCACACACTCCCGGGGTCAGACACACAGAGTGAATCTCCCTCCACACCGTCCCATCACACACTCCCGGGGTCAGACACAGAGTGAATCTCCCTCCACACCGTCCCATCACACACTCCCGGGGTCAGACACACGAGTGAATCTCCACACGTCCCATCACACACTCCGGGGTAGACACACAGAGTAATCTGAATCTCCCTCCACACCGTCCCATCACACACTCCTGGGGTGAGACAACACAGAGTGAATCTCCCTCCACACCGTCCCATCACACACTCCCGGGGTCAGACCACAGAGTGAATCTCCTCCACACCGTCCCATCACACACTCCCGGGGTCAGACACAGAGTGAATCTCCCTCCACACCGTGTCCCATCACACATCCCGGGGTCAGACACAGAGTGAATCTCCCTTCCACACCGTCCCATCACACACTCCCGGGGTCAGACACACAGAGTGAATCTCCTCCACACCGTCCCATCACACACTCCCGGGGTCAGACACAGAGTGAATCTCCCTCCACACGTCCATCACACCCGGGTCAGACACACAGAGTGAATCTCCCTCCACACCGTCCCATCACACACTCCCGGGGTCAGACACAGAGTGAATCTCCCTCCACACCGTCCCATCACACACTCCCGGGGTCAGACACAGAGTGAATCTCCCTCCACACCGTCCCATCACACACTCCCGGGGTCAGACACAGAGTGAATCTCCCTCCACACCGTCCCATCACACACTCCCGGGGTCAGACACACAGAGTTAATCTCCCTCCACACCGTCCCATCACACACTCCCGGGGTCAGACACACAGAGTGAATCTCCCTCCACACCGTCCCATCACACACTCCCGGGGTCAGACACACAGAGTGAATCTCCCTCCACACCGCCCCATCACACACTCCCGGGGTCAGACACACAGAGTGAATCTCCCTCCACACCGTCCCATCACACACTCCCGGGGTCAGACACATAGAGTGAATCTTCCTCCACACTGTCCCATCACACACCCCCGGGGTCAGACACAGAGTGAATCTCCCTCCACACCGTCCCATCACACACTCCCGGGGTCAGACACACAGAGTGAATCTCCCTCCACACCGTCCCATCACACACTCCCGGGGTCAGACACACAGAGTGAATCTCCCTCCACACCGTCCCATCACACACTCCCGGGGTCAGACACAGAGTGAATCTCCCTCCACACCATCCCATCACACACTCCCGGGGTCAGACACACAGAGTGAATCTCCCTCCACACCGTCCCATCACACACTCCCGGGGTCAGACACAGAGTGAATCTCCCTCCACACCGTCCCATCACACACTCCCGGGGTCAGACACACAGAGTGAATCTCCCTCCACACCGTCCCATCACACACTCCCGGGGTCAGACACAGAGTGAATCTCCCTCCACACCATCCCATCACACACTCCCGGGGTCAGACACACAGAGTGAATCTCCCTCCACACCGTCCCATCACACACTCCCGGGGTCAGACACAGAGTGAATCTCCCTCCACACCGTCCCATCACACACTCCCGGGGTCAGACACACAGAGTGAATCTCCCTCCACACCGTCCCATCACACACTCCCGGTCTCAGACACACAGAGTGAATCTCCCTCCACACCGTCCCATCACACACTCCCGGGGTCAGACACACAGAGTGAATCTCCCTCCACACTGTCCCATCACACACTCCCGGGGTCAGACACACAGAGTGAATCTCCCTCCACACCGTCCCATCACACACTCCTGGGGTCAGACACACAGAGTGAATCTCCCTCCGCACCGTCCCATCACACACTCCCGGGGTCAGACACAGAGAGTGAATCTCCCTCCACACCGTCCCATCACACACTCCCGGGGTCAGACACAGAGTGAATCTCCCTCCGCACCATCCCATCACACACTCCCGGGGTCAGACACACAGAGTGAATCTCCCTCCACACCGTCCCATCACACACTCCCGGGGTCAGACACAGAGTGAATCTCCCTCCACACCATCCCATCACACACTCCCGGGGTCAGACACACAGAGTGAATCTCCCTCCACACCGTCCCATCACACACTCCCGTGGTCAGACACAGAGTGAATCTCCCTCCACACCGTCCCTTCACACACTCCCGGGGTCAGACACACAGAGTGAATCTCCCTCCACACCGTCCCATCACACACTCCCGGGGTCAGACACACAGAGTGAATCTCCCTCCACACCGTCCCATCACACACTCCCGGGGTCAGACACAGAGTGAATCTCCCTCCACACCGTCCCATCACACACTCCCGGGGTCAGACACACAGAGTGAATTTCCCTCCACACCGTCCCATCACACACCCCCGGGGTCAGACACAGAGTGAATCTCCCTCCACACCGTCCCATCACACACCCCCGGGGTCAGACACACAGAGTGAATCTCCCTCCACATCGTCCCATCACACAATCCCGGGGTCAGACACAGAGAGTGAATCTCCCTCCGCACTGTCCCATCACACACTCCCGGGGTCAGACACACTGTGAATCTCCCTCCACACCGTCCCATCACACACTCCCGGGGTCAGACACACAGAGTGAATCTCCCTCCACACCGTCCCATCACACACTCCCGGGGTCAGACACGGAGTGAATCTCCCTCCGCACCGTCCCATCACACACTCCCGGGGTCAGACACAGAGTGAATCTCCCTCCACACCGTCCCATCACACACTCCCGGGGTCAGACACAGAGTGAATCTCCCTCCACACCGTCCCATCACACACTCCCGGGGTCAGACACACAGAGTGAATCTCCCTCCACACCATCCCATCACACACTCCCGGGGTCAGACACACAGAGTGAATCTCCCTCCACACCGTCCCATCACACACTCCCGGGGTCAGACACACAGAGTGAATCTCCCTCCACACCGTCCCATCACACACTCCCGGGGTCAGACACACAGAGTGACTCTCCCTCCACACCGTCCCATCACACACTCCCGGGGTCAGACACACAGAGTGAATCTCCCTCCACACCATCCCATCACACACTCCCGGGGTCAGACACACAGAGTGAATCTCCCTCCACACCGTCCCATCACACACTCCCGGGGTCACACACACAGAGTGAATCTCCCTCCACACCGTCCCATCACACACTCCCGGGGTCAGACACAGAGTGAATCTCCCTCCACACCGTCCATCACACACTCCCGGGGTCAGACACAGAGTGAATCTCCCTCCACACCGTCCCATCACACACTCCCGGGGTCAGACACAGAGTGAATCTCCCTCCGCACCGTCCCATCACACACTCCCGGGGTCAGACACACAGAGTGAATCTCCCTCCACACCGTCCCATCACAAATTCCCGGAGTCAAACACGGAGTGAAGCTCCCCCTACATGGTCCCATCACACACTCCCGGGGTCAGACACACAGAGTGAATCTCCCTCCACACCGTCCCATCACACACTCCCGGGGTCAGACACACAGAGTGAATCTCCCTCCGCACCGTCCCAACACACACTCCCGGGGTCAGACACACAGAGTGAATCTCCCTCCACACCGTCCCATCACACACTCCCGGGGTCAGACACACAGAGTGAATCTCCCTCCACACCGTCCCATCACACACTCCCGGGGTCAGACACAGAGTGAATCTCCCTCCACACCGTCCATCACACACTCCCGGGGTCAGACACAGAGTGAATCTCCCTCCACACCGTCCCATCACACACTCCCGGGGTCAGACACAGAGTGAATCTCCCTCCGCACCGTCCCATCACACACTCCCGGGGTCAGACACACAGAGTGAATCTCCCTCTACACCGTCCCATCACAAATTCCCGGAGTCAAACACGGAGTGAAGCTCCCCCTACATGGTCCCATCACACACTCCCGGGGTCAGACACACAGAGTGAATCTCCCTCCACACCGTCCCATCACACACTCCCGGGGTCAGACCCAGAGTGAATCTCCCTCCACACCGTCCCATCACACACTCCCGGGGTCAGACACAGAGTGAATCTCCCTCCACACCATCCCATCACACACTCCTGGGGTCAGACACACAGAGTGAATCTTCCTCCACACCGTCCCATCACACACTCCCGGGGTCAGACACAGAGTGAATCTCCCTCCACACCGTCCCATCACACACTCCCGGGGTCAGACACAGAGTGAATCTCCCTCCACACTGTCCCATCACACACTCCCGGGGTCAGACACACAGAGTGAATCTCCCTCCACACCGTCCCATCACACACTCCCGGGGTCAGACACACAGAGTGAATCTCCCTCCACACCGTCCCATCACACACTCCCGGAGTCAGACACACAGAGTGAATCTCTCTCCTCACCGTCCCATTCACACACTCCCGGGGTCAGACACACAGAGTGAATCTCCCTCCACACCGTCCCATCACACACTCCCGGGGTCAGACACAGAGTGAATCTCCCTCCACACCGTCCCATCACACACTCCCGGGGTCAGACACACAGAGTGAATCTCCCTCCACACCGTCCCATCACACACTCCCGGGGTCAGACACACAGAGTGAATCTCTCTCCTCACCGTCCCATCACACACTCCCGGGGTCAGACACACAGAGTGAATCTCCCTCCACACCGTCCCATCACACACTCCCGGGGTCAGACACACAGAGTGAATCTCCCTCCACACCGTCCCATCACACACTCCCGGGGTCAGACACAGAGTGAATCTCCCTCCACACCGTCCCATCACACACTCCCGGGGTCAGACACACAGAGTGAATCTCCCTCCACACCGTCCCATCACACACTCCCGGGGTCCGACACACAGAGTGAATCTCCCTCCGCACCGTCCCATCACACACTCCCGGGGTCAGACACAGAGTGAATCTCCCTCCACACCGTCCCATCACACACTCCCGGGGTCAGACACACAGAGTGAATCTCCCTCCACACCGTCCCATCACACACTCCCGGGGTCAGACACAGAGTGAATCTCCCTCCACACCGTCCCATCACACACTCCCGGGGTCAGACACACAGAGTGAATCTCCCTCCACACCGTCCCATCACACACTCCCGGGGTCAGACACGGAGTGAATCTCCCTCCACACCGTCCCATCACACACTCCCGGGGTCAGACACACAGAGTGAATCTCCCTCCACACCGTCCCATCACACACTCCCGGGGTCAGACACACAGAGTGAATCTCCCTCCACACCGTCCCATCACACACTCCCGGGGTCAGACACACAGAGTGAATCTCCCTACACACCGTCCCATCACACACTCCCGGGGTCAGACACACAGAGTGAATCTCCCTCCACACCATCCCATCACACACTCCCGGGGTCAGACACAGAGTGAATCTCCCTCCACACCGTCCCATCACACACTCCCGGGGTCAGACACACAGAGTGAATCTCCCTCCACACCGTCCCATCACACACTCCCGGGGTCAGACACAGAGTGAATCTCCCTCCGCACCGTCCCATCACACACTCCCGGGGTCAGACACACAGAGTGAATCTCCCTCCACACCGTCCCATCACACACTCCCGGGGTCAGACACAGAGTGAATCTCCCTCCACACTGTCCCATCACACACTCCCGGGGTCAGACACACAGAGTGAATCTCCCTCCACACCGTCCCATCACACACTCCCGGGGTCAGACACAGAGTGAATCTCCCTCCACACTGTCCCATCACACACTCCCGGGGTCAGACACACAGAGTGAATCTCCCTCCACACCGTCCCATCACACACTCCCGGGGTCAGACACACAGAGTGAATCTCCCTCCACACCGTCCCATCACACACTCCCGGGGTCAGACACACAGAGTGAATCTCCCTCCACACCGTCCCATCACACACTCCCGGGGTCAGACACAGAGTGAATCTCCCTCCACACCGTCCCATCACACACTCCCGGGGTCAGACACACAGAGTGAATCTCCCTCCACACCGTCCCATCACACACTCCCGGGGTCAGACACACAGAGTGAATCTCCCTCCACACCCGTCCCATCACACACTCCCGGGGTCAGACACAGAGTGAATCTCCCTCCACACCATCCCATCACACACTCCCGGGGTCAGACACAGTGTGAATCTCCCTCCACACCGTCCCATCACACACTCCCGGGGTCAGACACACAGAGTGAATCTCCCTCCACACCGTCCCATCACACACTCCCGGGGTCAGACACACAGAGTGAATCTCCCTCCGCACCGTCCCATCACACACTCCCGGGGTCAGACACACAGAGTGAATCTCCCTCTACACCGTCCCATCACACACTCCCGGGGTGAGACACAGAGTGAATCTCCCTCCACACCGTCCCATCACACACTCCCGGGGTCAGACACAGAGTGAATCTCCCTCCACACCGTCCCATCGCACACTCCCGGGGTCAGACACACAGAGTGAATCTCCCTCCACACCGTCCCATCACACACTCCCGGGGTCAGACACACAGAGTTAATCTCCCTCCACACCGTCCCATCACACACTCCCGGGGTCAGACACACAGAGTGAATCTCCCTCCACACCATCCCATCACACACTCCCGGGGTGAGACACAGAGTGAATCTCCCTCCACACCGTCCCATCGCACACTCCCGGGGTCAGACACACAGAGTGAATCTCCCTCCACACCGTCCCATCGCACACTCCCGGGGTCAGACACACAGAGTGAATCTCCCTCCACACCGTCCCATCACACACTCCCGGGGTCAGACACACAGAGTTAATCTCCCTCCACACCGTCCCATCACACACTCCCGGGGTCAGACACACAGAGTGAATCTCCCTCCACACCATCCCATCACACACTCCCGGGGTCAGACAGACAGAGTGAATCTCCCTCCAGACCGTCCCATCACACACTCCCGGGGTCAGACACACAGAGTGAATCTCCCTCCACACCGTCCCATCACACACTCCCGGGGTCAGACACACAGAGTGAATCTCCCTCCACACTGTCCCATCACACACTCCCGGGGTCAGACACAGAGTGAATCTCCCTCCACACCGTCCCATCGCACACTCCCGGGGTCAGACACACAGAGTGAATCTCCCTCCACACCGTCCCATCACACACTCCCGGGGTCAGACACACAGAGTGAATCTCCCACCACACCGTCCCATCACACACTCCCGGGGTCAGACACAGAGTGAATCTCCCTCCACACCGTCCCATCACACACTCCTGGGGTCAGACAGACAGAGTGAATCTCCCTCCACACCGTCCCATCACACACTCCCGGGGTCAGACACAGAGTGAATCTCCCTCCACACCGTCCCATCACACACTCCCGGGGTCAGACACACAGAGTGAATCTCCCTCCACACTGTCCCATCACACACTCCCGGGGTCAGACACAGAGTGAATCTCCCTCCACACCGTCCCATCACACACTCCCGGGGTCAGACACACAGAGTGAATCTCCCTCCACACTGTCCCATCACACACTCCCGGGGTCAGACACAGAGTGAATCTCCCTCCACACCGTCCCATCGCACACTCCCGGGGTCAGACACACAGAGTGAATCTCCCTCCACACCGTCCCATCACACACTCCCGGGGTCAGACACACAGAGTGAATCTCCCTCCACACCGTCCCATCACACACTCCCGGGGTCAGACACACAGAGTGAATCTCCCTCCACACCGTCCCATCACACACTCCCGGGGTCAGACACAGAGTGAATCTCCCTCCACACCGTCCCATCACACACTCCCGGGGTCAGACACACAGAGTGAATCTCCCTCCACACCGTCCCATCACACACTCCCGGTCTCAGACACACAGAGTGAATCTCCCTCCACACCGTCCCATCACACACTCCCGGGGTCAGACACACAGAGTGAATCTCCCTCCACACCGTCCCATCACACACTCCTGGGGTCAGACACACAGAGTGAATCTCCCTCCGCACCGTCCCATCACACACTCCCGGGGTCAGACACAGAGAGTGAATCTCCCTCCACACCGTCCCATCACACACTCCCGGGGTCAGACACAGAGTGAATCTCCCTCCGCACCATCCCATCACACACTCCCGGGGTCAGACACAGAGTGAATCTCCCTCCACACCGTCCCATCACACACTCCCGGGGTCAGACACAGAGTGAATCTCCCTCCACACCATCCCATCACACACTCCCGGGGTCAGACACAGAGTGAATCTCCCTCCACACCGTCCCATCACACACTCCCGGGGTCAGACACAGAGTGAATCTCCCTCCACACCGTCCCATCACACACTCCCGGGGTCAGACACACAGAGTGAATCTCACTCCACACCGTCCCATCACACACTCCCGGGTTCAGACACACAGTGTGAATCTCCCTCCACACCGTCCCATCACACACTCCCGGGGTCAGACACAGAGTGAATCTCCCTCCACACCGTCCCATCACACACTCCCGGGGTCAGACACACAGAGTGAATCTCCCTCCACACCGTCCCATCACACACCCCCGGGGTCAGACACAGAGTGAATCTCCCTCCACACCGTCCCATCACACACCCCCGGGGTCAGACACACAGAGTGAATCTCCCTCCACATCGTCCCATCACACAATCCCGGGGTCAGACACAGAGAGTGAATCTCCCTCCGCACTGTCCCATCACACACTCCCGGGGTCAGACACACTGTGAATCTCCCTCCACACCGTCCCATCACACACTCCCGGGGTCAGACACACAGAGTGAATCTCCCTCCACACCGTCCCATCACACACTCCCGGGGTCAGACACACAGAGTGAATCTCCCTCCACACCGTCCCATCACACACTCCCGGGGTCAGACACACAGAGTGAATCTCCCTCCACACTGTCCCATCACACACTCCCGGGGTCAGACACAGAGTGAATCTCCCTCCACACCGTCCCATCACACACTCCCGGGGTCAGACACACAGAGTGAATCTCCCTCCACACCGTCCCATCACACACTCCCGGGGTCAGACACAGAGTGAATCTCCCTCCACACCGTCCCATCACACACTCCCGGGGTCAGACACACAGAGTGAATCTCCCTCCACACCGTCCCATCACACACTCCCGGGGTCAGACACAGAGTGAATCTCCCTCCACACCGTCCCATCACACACTCCCGGGGTCAGACACACAGAGTGAATCTCCCTCCACACCGTCCCATCACACACTCCCGGGGTCAGACACAGAGTGAATCTCCCTCCACACCGTCTCATCACACACTCCAGGGGTCAGACACACAGAGTTAATCTCCCTCCACACCGTCTCATCACACACTCCAGGGGTCAGACACACAGAGTTAATCTCCCTCCACACCGTCCCATCACACACTCCCGGGGTCAGACACACAGAGTGAATCTCCCTCCACACCGCCCCATCACACACTCCCGGGGTCAGACACACAGAGTGAATCTCCCTCCACACCGTCCCATCACACACTCCCGGGGTCAGACACATAGAGTGAATCTCCCTCCACACCGTCCCATCACACACCCCCGGGGTCAGACACAGAGTGAATCTCCCTCCACACCGTCCCATCACACACTCCCGGGGTCAGACACACAGAGTGAATCTCCCTCCACACCGTCCCATCACACACCCCCGGGGTCGGACACACAGAGTGAATCTCCCTCCACACCGTCCCATCACACACTCCCGGGGTCAGACACAGAGTGAATCTCCCTCCACACCATCCCATCACACACTCCCGGGGTCAGACACACAGAGTGAATCTCCCTCCACACCGTCCCATCACACACTCCCGGGGTCAGACACAGAGTGAATCTCCCTCCACACCGTCCCATCACACACTCCCGGGGTCAGACACACAGAGTGAATCTCCCTCCACACCGTCCCATCACACACTCCCGGGGTCAGACACAGAGTGAATCTCCCTCCACACCATCCCATCACACACTCCCGGGGTCAGACACACAGAGTGAATCTCCCTCCACACCGTCCCATCACACACTCCCGGGGTCAGACACAGAGTGAATCTCCCTCCACACCGTCCCATCACACACTCCCGGGGTCAGACACACAGAGTGAATCTCCCTCCACACCGTCCCATCACACACTCCCGGTCTCAGACACACAGAGTGAATCTCCCTCCACACCGTCCCATCACACACTCCCGGGGTCAGACACACAGAGTGAATCTCCCTCCACACTGTCCCATCACACACTCCCGGGGTCAGACACACAGAGTGAATCTCCCTCCACACCGTCCCATCACACACTCCTGGGGTCAGACACACAGAGTGAATCTCCCTCCGCACCGTCCCATCACACACTCCCGGGGTCAGACACAGAGAGTGAATCTCCCTCCACACCGTCCCATCACACACTCCCGGGGTCAGACACAGAGTGAATCTCCCTCCGCACCATCCCATCACACACTCCCGGGGTCAGACACAGAGTGAATCTCCCTCCACACCGTCCCATCACACACTCCCGGGGTCAGACACAGAGTGAATCTCCCTCCACACCATCCCATCACACACTCCCGGGGTCAGACACAGAGTGAATCTCCCTCCACACCGTCCCATCACACACTCCCGTGGTCAGACACAGAGTGAATCTCCCTCCACACCGTCCCTTCACACACTCCCGGGGTCAGACACACAGAGTGAATCTCCCTCCACACCGTCCCATCACACACTCCCGGGGTCAGACACACAGAGTGAATCTCCCTCCACACCGTCCCATCACACACTCCCGGGGTCAGACACAGAGTGAATCTCCCTCCACACCGTCCCATCACACACTCCCGGGGTCAGACACACAGAGTGAATTTCCCTCCACACCGTCCCATCACACACCCCCGGGGTCAGACACAGAGTGAATCTCCCTCCACACCGTCCCATCACACACCCCCGGGGTCAGACACACAGAGTGAATCTCCCTCCACATCGTCCCATCACACAATCCCGGGGTCAGACACAGAGAGTGAATCTCCCTCCGCACTGTCCCATCACACACTCCCGGGGTCAGACACACTGTGAATCTCCCTCCACACCGTCCCATCACACACTCCCGGGGTCAGACACACAGAGTGAATCTCCCTCCACACCGTCCCATCACACACTCCCGGGGTCAGACACGGAGTGAATCTCCCTCCGCACCGTCCCATCACACACTCCCGGGGTCAGACACAGAGTGAATCTCCCTCCACACCGTCCCATCACACACTCCCGGGGTCAGACACAGAGTGAATCTCCCTCCACACCGTCCCATCACACACTCCCGGGGTCCTCCCTCCACACCGTCCCATCACACACTCCCGGGGTCAGACACACAGAGTGAATCTCCCTCCACACCGTCCCATCACACACTCCCGGGGTCAGACACAGAGAGTGAATCTCCCTCCACACCGTCCCATCACACACTCCCGGGGTCAGACACAGAGTGAATCTCCCTCCACACCGTCCCATCACACACTCCCGGGGTCAGACACACAGAGTGAATCTCCCTCCACACCGTCCCATCACACACTCCCGGGGTCAGACACAGAGTGAATCTCCCTCCACACCGTCCCATCACACACTCCCGGGGTCAGACACAGAGTGAATCTCCCTCCACACCGTCCCATCACACACTCCCGGGGTCAGACACACAGAGTGAATCTCCCTCCACACCATCCCATCACACACTCCCGGGGTCAGACACACAGAGTGAATCTCCCTCCACACCGTCCCATCACACACTCCCGGGGTCAGACACACAGAGTGAATCTCCCTCCACACCGTCCCATCACACACTCCCGGGGTCAGACACACAGAGTGAATCTCCCTCCACACCGTCCCATCACACACTCCCGGGGTCAGACACACAGAGTGAATCTCCCTCCACACCATCCCATCACACACTCCCGGGGTCAGACACACAGAGTGAATCTCCCTCCACACCGTCCCATCACACACTCCCGGGGTCAGACACACAGAGTGAATCTCCCTCCACACCGTCCCATCACACACTCCCGGGGTCAGACACAGAGTGAATCTCCCTCCACACCGTCCATCACACACTCCCGGGGTCAGACACAGAGTGAATCTCCCTCCACACCGTCCCATCACACACTCCCGGGGTCAGACACAGAGTGAATCTCCCTCCGCACCGTCCCATCACACACTCCCGGGGTCAGACACACAGAGTGAATCTCCCTCCACACCGTCCCATCACAAATTCCCGGAGTCAAACACGGAGTGAAGCTCCCCCTACATGGTCCCATCACACACTCCCGGGGTCAGACACACAGAGTGAATCTCCCTCCACACCGTCCCATCACACACTCCCGGGGTCAGACACAGAGTGAATCTCCCTCCGCACCGTCCCAACACACACTCCCGGGGTCAGACACAGAGTGAATCTCCCTCCACACCGTCCCATCACACACTCCCGGGGTCAGACACACAGAGTGAATCTCCCTCCACACCGTCCCATCACACACTCCCGGGGTCAGACACAGAGTGAATCTCCCTCCACACCGTCCATCACACACTCCCGGGGTCAGACACAGAGTGAATCTCCCTCCACACCGTCCCATCACACACTCCCGGGGTCAGACACAGAGTGAATCTCCCTCCGCACCGTCCCATCACACACTCCCGGGGTCAGACACACAGAGTGAATCTCCCTCTACACCGTCCCATCACAAATTCCCGGAGTCAGACACAGAGTGAATCTCCCTCCACACCGTCCCATCACACACTCCCGGGGTCAGACACACAGAGTGAATCTCCCTCCACACCGTCCCATCACACACTCCCGGGGTCAGACCCAGAGTGAATCTCCCTCCACACCGTCCCATCACACACTCCCGGGGTCAGACACAGAGTGAATCTCCCTCCACACCATCCCATCACACACTCCTGGGGTCAGACACACAGAGTGAATCTTCCTCCACACCGTCCCATCACACACTCCCGGGGTCAGACACAGAGTGAATCTCCCTCCACACCGTCCCATCACACACTCCCGGGGTCAGACACAGAGTGAATCTCCCTCCACACCGTCCCATCACACACTCCCGGGGTCAGACACACAGTGTGAATCTCCCTCCACACCGTCCCATCACACACTCCCGGGGTCAGACACACAGAGTGAATCTCCCTCCACACCGTCCCATCACACACTCCCGGAGTCAGACACACAGAGTGAATCTCCCTCCACACCGTCCATTCACACACTCCCGGGGTCAGACACACAGAGTGAATCTCCCTCCACACCGTCCCATCACACACTCCCGGGGTCAGACACAGAGTGAATCTCCCTCCACACCGTCCCATCACACACTCCCGGGGTCAGACACACAGAGTGAATCTCCCTCCACACCGTCCCATCACACACTCCCGGGGTCAGACACACAGAGTGAATCTCTCTCCTCACCGTCCCATCACACACTCCCGGGGTCAGACACACAGAGTGAATCTCCCTCCACACCGTCCCATCACACACTCCCGGGGTCAGACACACAGAGTGAATCTCCCTCCACACCGTCCCATCACACACTCCCGGGGTCAGACACAGAGTGAATCTCCCTCCACACCGTCCCATCACACACTCCCGGGGTCAGACACACAGAGTGAATCTCCCTCCACACCGTCCCATCACACACTCCCGGGGTCAGACACACAGAGTGAATCTCCCTCCGCACCGTCCCATCACACACTCCCGGGGTCAGACACAGAGTGAATCTCCCTCCACACCGTCCCATCACACACTCCCGGGGTCAGACACACAGAGTGAATCTCCCTCCACACCGTCCCATCACACACTCCCGGGGTCAGACACAGAGTGAATCTCCCTCCACACCGTCCCATCACACACTCCCGGGGTCAGACACACAGAGTGAATCTCCCTCCACACCGTCCCATCACACACTCCCGGGGTCAGACACAGAGTGAATCTCCCTCCACACCGTCCCATCACACACTCCCGGGGTCAGACACAGAGTGAATCTCCCTCCACACCGTCCCATCACACACTCCCGGGGTCAGACACACAGAGTGAATCTCCCTCCACACCGTCCCATCACACACTCCCGGGGTCAGACACACAGAGTGAATCTCCCTACACACCGTCCCATCACACACTCCCGGGGTCAGACACAGAGTGAATCTCCCTCCACACCATCCCATCACACACTCCCGGGGTCAGACACAGAGTGAATCTCCCTCCACACCGTCCCATCACACACTCCCGGGGTCAGACACACAGAGTGAATCTCCCTCCACACCGTCCCATCACACACTCCCGGGGTCAGACACAGAGTGAATCTCCCTCCACACCGTCCCATCACACACTCCCGGGGTCAGACACACAGAGTGAATCTCCCTCCACACCGTCCCATCACACACTCCCGGGGTCAGACACAGAGTGAATCTCCCTCCACACCGTCCCATCACACACTCCCGGGGTCAGACACAGAGTGAATCTCCCTCCACACCGTCCCATCACACACTCCCGGGGTCAGACACACAGAGTGAATCTCCCTCCACACCGTCCCATCACACACTCCCGGGGTCAGACACACAGAGTGAATCTCCCTCCACACCGTCCCATCACACACTCCCGGAGTCAGACACACAGAGTGAATCTCCCTCCACACCGTCCCATCACACACTCCCGGGGTCAGACACACAGAGTGAATCTCCCTCCACACCGTCCCATCACACACTCCCGGGGTCAGACACACAGAGTGAATCTCCCTCCACACCGTCCCATCACACACTCCCGGGGTCAGACACACAGAGTGAATCTCCCTCCACACCGTCCCATCACACACTCCCGGGGTCAGACACACAGAGTGAATCTCCCTCCACACCGTCCCATCACACACTCCCGGGGTCAGACACACAGAGTGAATCTCCCTCCACACCGTCCCATCACACACTCCCGGGGTCAGACACACAGAGTGAATCTCCCTCCACACCGTCCCATCACACACTCCCGGGGTCAGACACACAGAGTGAATCTCCCTCCACACCGTCCCATCACACACTCCCGGGGTCAGACACAGAGTGAATCTCCCTCCACACCGTCCCATCACACACTCCCGGGGTCAGACACACAGAGTGAATCTCCCTCCACACCGTCCCATCACACACTCCCGGGGTCAGACACACAGAGTGAATCTCCCTCCGCACCGTCCCATCACACACTCCCGGGGTCAGACACAGAGTGAATCTCCCTCCACACCGTCCCATCACACACTCCCGGGGTCAGACACACAGAGTGAATCTCCCTCCACACCGTCCCATCACACATCCCGGGGTCAGACACAGAGTGAATCTCCCTCCACACCGTCCCATCACACACTCCCGGGGTCAGACACATCACACACTCCCGGGGTCAGAGTGAATCTCCCTCCACACCGTCCCATCACACACTCCCGGGGTCAGACACACAGAGTGAATCTCCCTCCACACCGTCCCATCACACACTCCCGGGGTCAGACACACAGAGTGAATCTCCCTCCACACCGTCCCATCACACACTCCCGGGGTCAGACACACAGAGTGAATCTCCCTCCACACCGTCCCATCACACACTCCCGGGGTCAGACACAGAGTGAATCTCCCTCCACACCGTCCCATCACACACTCCCGGGGTCAGACACACAGAGTGAATCTCCCTCCACACCGTCCCATTCACACACTCAGACACACAGAGTGAATCTCCCTCCACACCGTCCCATCACACACTCCCGGGGTCAGACACAGAGTGAATCTCCCTCCACACCGTCCCATCACACACTCCCGGGGTCAGACACAGAGTGAATCTCCCTCCACACCGTCCCATCACACACTCCCGGGGTCAGACACACAGAGTGAATCTCCCTCCACACCCGACCCATCACACACTCCCGGGGTCAGACACACAGAGTGAATCTCCCTCCACACCATCCCATCACACACTCCCGGGGTCAGACACAGTGTGAATCTCCCTCCACACCGTCCCATCACACACTCCCGGGGTCAGACACACAGAGTGAATCTCCCTCCACACCGTCCCATCACACACTCCCGGGGTCAGACACAGAGTGAATCTCCCTCCGCACCGTCCCATCACACACTCCCGGGGTCAGACACACAGAGTGAATCTCCCTCTACACCGTCCCATCACACACTCCCGGGGTGAGACACAGAGTGAATCTCCCTCCACACCGTCCCATCACACACTCCCGGGGTCAGACACAGAGTGAATCTCCCTCCACACCGTCCCATCGCACACTCCCGGGGTCAGACACACAGAGTGAATCTCCCTCCACACCGTCCCATCACACACTCCCGGGGTCAGACACACAGAGTTAATCTCCCTCCACACCGTCCCATCACACACTCCCGGGGTCAGACACACAGAGTGAATCTCCCTCCACACCATCCCATCACACACTCCCGGGGTCAGACACAGAGTGAATCTCCCTCCACACCGTCCCATCGCACACTCCCGGGGTCAGACACACAGAGTGAATCTCCCTCCACACCGTCCCATCGCACACTCCCGGGGTCAGACACACAGAGTGAATCTCCCTCCACACCGTCCCATCACACACTCCCGGGGTCAGACACACAGAGTTAATCTCCCTCCACACCGTCCCATCACACACTCCCGGGGTCAGACACACAGAGTGAATCTCCCTCCACACCATCCCATCACACACTCCCGGGGTCAGACAGACAGAGTGAATCTCCCTCCAGACCGTCCCATCACACACTCCCGGGGTCAGACACACAGAGTGAATCTCCCTCCACACCGTCCCATCACACACTCCCGGGGTCAGACACACAGAGTGAATCTCCCTCCACACTGTCCCATCACACACTCCCGGGGTCAGACACAGAGTGAATCTCCCTCCACACCGTCCCATCGCACACTCCCGGGGTCAGACACACAGAGTGAATCTCCCTCCACACCGTCACATCACACACTCCCGGGGTCAGACACACAGAGTGAATCTCCCTCCACACCGTCGCATCACACTCTCCCGGGTTAAACAGAGAGTGAATCTTTCTCCGCACCGTCCCATCACACACTCCTGGGGTCAGACAGAGAGTGAAGCTCCTTCCACACTGTCCCATCACACACTCCCGGGGTCAGACACAGAGTGAAACTCCCTCCACACCGTCCCATCACACACTCCCGGGGTCAGACACAGAGTGAATCTCCCTCCACACTGTCCCATCACACACTCCCGGGGTCAGACACAGAGTGAATCTCCCTCCACACCGTCCCATCACACACTCCCGGGGTCAGACACACAGAGTGAATCTCCCTCCACACTGTCCCATCACACACTCCCGGGGTCAGACACAGAGTGAATCTCCCTCCACACCGTCCCATCGCACACTCCCGGGGTCAGACACACAGAGTGAATCTCCCTCCACACCGTCCCATCACACACTCCCGGGGTCAGACACACAGAGTGAATCTCCCTCCACACCGTCCCATCACACACTCCCGGGGTCAGACACACAGAGTGAATCTCCCTCCACACCGTCCCATCACACACTCCCGGGGTCAGACACAGAGTGAATCTCCCTCCACACCGTCCCATCACACACTCCCGGGGTCAGACACAGAGTGAATCTCCCTCCACACCATCCCATCACACACTCCCGGGATCAGACACAGAGTGAATCTCCCTCCACACCGTCCCATCACACACTCCCGTGGTCAGACACAGAGTGAATCTCCCTCCACACCGTCCCATCACACACTCCTGGGGTCAGACAGAGAGTGAATCTCCCTCCACACCGTCCCATCACACACTCCCGGGGTCAGACACAGAGTGAATCTCCCTCCACACCGTCCCATCACACACTCCCGGGGTCAGACACAGAGTGAATCTCCCTCCACACCGTCCCATCACACACTCCCGGGGTCAGACACACAGAGTGAATCTCCCTCCACACCGTCCCATCACACACTCCCGGGGTCAGACACAGAGTGAATCTCCCTCCACACCGTCCCATCACACCCACCCGAGGTCAGACACACAGTGAATCTCCCTCCACACCGTCCCATCACACACTCCCGGGGTCAGACACAGAGTGAATCTCCCTCCGCACCGTCCCATCACACACTCCCGGGGTCAGACACACAGAGTGAATCTCCCTCCACACCGTCCCATCACACACTCCCGGGGTCAGACACAGAGTGAATCTCCCTCCACACCGTCCCATCACACACTCCCGGGGTCAGACACAGAGTGAATCTCCCTCCACACCGTCCCATCACACGCTCCCGGGGTCAGACACACAGAGTGAATCTCCCTCCACACTGTCCCATCACACACTCCCGGGGTCAGACACAGAGTGAATCTCCCTCCACACCGTCCCATCGCACACTCCCGGGGTCAGACACACAGAGTGAATCTCCCTCCACACCGTCCCATCACACACTCCCGGGGTCAGACACAGAGTGAATCTCCCTCCACACCGTCCCATCACACACTCCCGGGGTCAGACACACAGAGTGAATCTCCCTCTACACCGTCCCATCACACACTCCCGGGGTCAGACACACAGAGTGAATCTCCCTCCACACCGTCCCATCACACACTCCCGGGGTCAGACACACAGAGTGAATCTCCCTCCACACTGTCCCATCACACACTCCCGGGGTCAGACACAGAGTGAATCTCCCTCCACACCGTCCCATCACACACTCCCGGGGTCAGACACACAGAGTGAATCTCCCTCCACACCGTCCGATCACACACTCCCGGGGTCAGACACAGAGTGAATCTCCCTCCACACCGTCCCATCACACACTCCCGGGGTCAGACACAGAGTGAATCTCCCTCCACACCGTCCCATCGCACACTCCCGGGGTCAGACACACAGAGTGAATCTCCCTCCACACCGTCCCATCACACACTCCCGGGGTCAGACACAGAGTGAATCTCCCTCTACACCGTCCCATCACACACTCCCGGGGTCAGACACACAGAGTGAATCTCCCTCCACACCGTCCCATCACACACTCCCGGGGTCAGACACACAGAGTGAATCTCCCTCCACACCGTCCCATCACACACTCCCGGGGTCAGACACACAGAGTGAATCTCCCTCCACACACTCCCATCACACACTCCCGGGGTCAGACACACAGAGTGAATCTCCCTCCACACCGTCCCATCACACACTCCCGGGGTCAGACACAGAGTGAATCTCCCTCCACACCGTCCCATCACACACTCCCGGGGTCAGACACACAGAGTGAATCTCCCTCCACACACTCCCATCACACACTCCCGGGGTCAGACACACAGAGTGAATCTCCCTCCACACCGTCCATTCACACACTCCCGACGTCAGACACAGAGAGAATCTCCTTCTGCACCGTAAGCAGGTGTGCATTCGAGGCACCCAGAGAAGGTTTCGGGAACTGTGGGGGTGGTGAGCGGGTGGGCTGTGTTGCGAAGGGCCACGTGATGATACAAAGGCGAGTGTGACTCTCTGGCGACAAGGACCAGGCTGGCCCCCCGAGCTCGGGCGGTCCGTAATCTTGGTGGGCGTGTCCGAGACCCGCACGCTCGCTGTAAGGCCGGACCAACAGCAGGACCCCGCGCCCGGCGACTGCGACGAGGGGCTGTGGGGAGAGTCACCCCGGCAACGATCGGGAGCAGGGCGCGGACACGGGGGCGGGGAATGGGGGGGGTGTCGAGATCGGGCTGGTCTGACCTGGGACTTGCCGGAGAGGTTGATCGCACATCTTTGGTAATCTGATGGCCGTCGGGTGCTGGTGGAGGGTGATAGGGAGGTGGTGGGAGAGCAGGTCTGCACCACAGGGCGTGTCTCATCTCTGATTCTTATCCTCTTCCCCTGTCTCTCCTCCACTCACCCCTTTTGTCCCCACCTCCCTCCCCTTCCTTTCCCTCCCCGTCCCCTTCCCCTCTCCCCTCCCCTTCCCTCCCCGTCCCCTCTCCCCTCCCCGTCCCCTCTCCCCTCCCCTTCCCCTCCCCCCTCCCCTCCCTCCCCGTCCCCTCTCCCCTCCCCGTCCCCTCTCCCCTCCCCTTCCCTCCCCGTCCCCTCTCCCCTCCCCTTCCTTCCCTGTCCCTTCTCCCCTCCCCTTCCCTCCCCGTCCCCTCTCCCCTCCCCTTCCCTCCCCGTCCCCTCTCCCCTCCCCTTCCCTCCCCGTCCCCTCTCCCCTCCCCGTCCCCTCTCCCCTCCCCGTCCCCTCTCCCCTCCCCTTCCCTCCCCGTCCCCTCTCCCCTCCCCTTCCTTCCCTGTCCCTTCTCCCCTCCCCTTCCCTCCCCGTCCCCTCTCCCCTCCCCTTCCCTCCCCGTCCCCTCTCCCCTCCCCTTCCCTCCCCGTCCCCTCTCCCCTCCCCTTCCCTCCCCGTCCCCTCTCCCCTCCCCTTCCCTCCCCGTCCCCTCTCCCCTCCCCGTCCCCTCTCCCCTCCCCTTCCCTCCCCGTCCCCTCTCCCCTCCCCTTCCTTCCCTGTCCCTTCTCCCCTCCCCTTCCCTCCCCGTCCCCTCTCCCCTCCCCTTCCCTCCCCGTCCCCTCTCCCCTCCCCGTCCCCTCTCCCCTCCCCTTCCCTCCCCGTCCCCTCTCCCCTCCCCTTCCCTCCCCGTCCCCTCTCCCCTCCCCTTCCCTCCCCGTCCCCTCTCCCCTCCCCTTCCCTCCCCGTCCCCTCTCCCCTCCCCGTCCCCTCTCCCCTCCCCTTCCCTCCCCGTCCCCTCTCCCCTCCCCTTCCTTCCCTGTCCCTTCTCCCCTCCCCTTCCCTCCCCGTCCCCTCTCCCCTCCCCTTCCCTCCCCGTCCCCTCTCCCCTCCCCTCCCCTCCCCCTCCCCTCTCCCCTCCCCGTCCCCTCTCCCCTCCCCTTCCCTCCCCGTCCCCTCTCCCCTCCCCTTCCCTCCCCGTCCCCTCTCCCCTCCCCTTCCCTCCCCGTCCCCTCTCCCCTCCCCGTCCCCTCTCCCCTCCCCTTCCTTCCCCGTCCCCTCTCCCCTCCCCTTCCTTCCCTGTCCCTTCTCCCCTCCCCTTCCCTCCCCGTCCCCTCTCCCCTCCCCTTCCCTCCCCGTCCCCTCTCCCCTCCCCTTCCCTCCCCGTCCCCTCTCCCCTCCCCGTCCCCTCTCCCCTCCCCTTCCCCTCCCCGTCCCCTCTCCCCTCCCCTTCCTTCCCTGTCCCTTCTCCCCTCCCCTTCCCTCCCCGTCCCCTCCCCCTCCCCGTCCCCTCTCCCCTCCCCTTCCTTCCCTGTCCCTTCTCCCCTCCCCCCGTCCCCTCTCCCCTCCCCTTCCTTCCCTGTCCCTTCTCCCCTCCCCTTCCCTCCCCGTCCCCTCTCCCCTCCCCTTCCTTCCCTGTCCCTTCTCCCCTCCCCTTCCCTCCCCGTCCCCTCTCCCCTCCCCGTCCCCTCTCCCCTCCCCTTCCTTCCCCGTCCCCTCTCCCCTCCCCTTCCCTCCCCGTCCCTTCTCCCCTCCCCTTCCCTCCCCGTCCCCTCTCCCCTCCCCTTCCTTCCTTCCCTGTCCCTTCTCCCCTCCCCTCTCCCCTCCCCGTCCCCTCTCCCCTCCCCTTCCTTCCCCTTCCCCTCCCCTTCCTCCCTCCCCTGTCCCTTCTCCCCTCCCCTTCCCTCCCCGTCCCCTCTCCCCTCCCCTTCCTTCCCTGTCCCTTCTCCCCTCCCCTTCCCTCCCCGTCCCCTCTCCCCTCCCCTTCCTTCCCTGTCCCTTCTCCCCTCCCCGTCCCCTCTCCCCTCCCCGTCCCCTCTCCCCTCCCCTTCCTTCCCTGTCCCTTCTCCCCTCCCCTTCCCTCCCCGTCCCCTCTCCCCTCCCCTTCCTTCCCTGTCCCTTCTCCCCTCCCCTTCCCTCCCCGTCCCCTCTCCCCTCCCCGTCCCTTCTCCCCTCCCCGTCCCCTCTCCCCTCCCCTTCCTTCCCTGTCCCTTCTCCCCTCCCCTTCCCTCCCCGTCCCCTCTCCCCTCCCCTTCCTTCCCTGTCCCTTCTCCCCTCCCCTTCCCTCCCCGTCCCCTCTCCCCTCCCCGTCCCCTCTCCCCTCCCCTTCCTTCCCCGTCCCCTCTCCCCTCCCCTTCCCTCCCCGTCCCTTCTCCCCTCCCCTTCCCTCCCCGTCCCCTCTCCCCTCCCCTTCCTTCCCTGTCCCTTCTCCCCTCCCCGTCCCCTCTCCCCTCCCCGTCCCCTCTCCCCTCCCCTTCCTTCCCTGTCCCTTCTCCCCTCCCCTTCCCTCCCCGTCCCCTCTCCCCTCCCCTTCCTTCCCTGTCCCTTCTCCCCTCCCCTTCCCTCCCCGTCCCCTCTCCCCTCCCCGTCCCCTCTCCCCTCCCCTTCCTTCCCCGTCCCCTCTCCCCTCCCCTTCCCTCCCCGTCCCTTCTCCCCTCCCCTTCCCTCCCCATCCCCTCTCCCCTCCCCTTCCTTCCCTGTCCCTTCTCCCCTCCCCGTCCCCTCTCCCCTCCCCGTCCCCTCTCCCATCCCCTTCCTTCCCCGTCCCCTCTCCCCTCCCCTTCCTTCCCTGTCCCTTCTCCCCTCCCCTTCCCTCCCCGTCCCTTCTCCCCTCCCCTTCCCTCCCCGTCCCCTCTCCCCTCCCCTTCCTTCCCTGTCCCTTCTCCCCTCCCCTTCCCTCCCCGTCCCCTCTCCCCTCCCCGTCCCCTCTCCCATCCCCTTCCTTCCCCGTCCCCTCTCCCCTCCCCTTCCTTCCCCGTCCCCTCTCCCCTCCCCTTCCCTCCCCGTCCCTTCTCCCCCTCCCCTTCCCTCCCCGTCCCCTCTCCCCTCCCCTTCCTTCCCTGTCCCTTCTCCCCTCCCCGTCCCCTCTCCCCTCCCCGTCCCCTCTCCCATCCCCTTCCTTCCCCGTCCCCTCTCCCCTCCCCTTCCTTCCCCGTCCCCTCTCCCCTCCCCTTCCTTCCCCGTCCCCTCTCCCCTCCCCTTCCTTCCCCCCCTCTCCCCTCCTCTCTCTGTCCCTCCCCTTCCCTTCCTGACCGTCTCTTCCCCTCCCCTCTGCGATCCTCTCCCTCCCCTTCCCTCTCTGACGCTCTGCTCCCCTCCCCTCTCCTCTCCATTCCCTTCCCTCCCTGTCCCCTCTCCCCTCCCGTCTCCTCTCCCCTCCCGTCTCCTCTCCCCTCCCGTCTCTGTCCCTCTCCTTCCCTCCCCTTCCCTTCCTGACCCTCTCCTCCCCTCCCCTCTCCGATCCTCTCCCTCCCCTTCCCTCTCTGACCCTCTCCCCTCCCCTTCCCTCCCCGTCCCCTCTCCCCTCCCCTCTCTGTCCCTCCCCTTCCCTTCTTGACCGTCTCCTCCCCTCCCCTCTCCGATCCTCTCCCTCCCCTTCCCTCTCTGACCCTCTCCCCTCCCCTTCCCTCCCTGTCCCCAACCCCTCCCCTCTCCGATCCTCTCCCTCCCCTTTCTTCTCCGTTCCCTCTCCCCTCCCCTTCCCTCCCCATCCCCTCTCCCCTCCCCTTCCCCTCTCCCCTCCCCTTCCCTCCCCGTCCCTTCTCCCCTCCCCTTCCCCCGTCCCCTCTCCCCTCCCCTTCCCCCGTCCCCTCTCCCCTCCCCTTCCCCCCGTCCCCTCTCCCCTCCCCTCCCCTTCCCCTCTCCCCTCCCCGTCCCCTCTCCCCTCCCCTTCCCTCCCCTTCCCTTCCCTCCCTTTCCCTTCTCCCCTCCCTTTCCCTCCCCGTCCCCTCTCCCCTCCCCTTCCTTCCCTGTCCCCTCTCCCCTCCCCTTCCTCCTCCGTCCCCTCTCCCCTCCCCTTCCCTCCCTGTCCCCTCTCCCCTCCTCTCCCCTTTCCTTTCCATTCCCTTCCCTCCCCGACCCCCCCTCTTCTTCGCTCTGTCCCCCCTTCCTTATCTGTGCCCCCTCCCTCCTTCCCCCTGCCCCCCTCTATATCCCTCTCCATCCCCCCCTTCCCTCTGTCTCCTCCCTCCTTCCCTCTCTGCCCTCCCTGCATTGCCCACCTCTGCCCTCTGTGTCAGACAAGCTGTCCGCCTGGCCCGGGAGGGCAGGGAGCTATTCGCGGATGAGCCCCCCTTCCTGGCCCCTGATCCAGATGGCGCAGGGAGCGAGGAGGATGCCCTTCTCCGAGTGCTGGAGACCTGCCTCACAGGTGAGAGCGAGGGGGAGCGCGGTGTGACGAGAGGGAGCGGGAGTGGGGAAGAACGGCGGGGGGGGTTACAGGCTGAGAGTGAGTGAGGGGGTGAGATAGTGATTCCCCTCACCTGTCCGATTTCCCCCCCACCCCCCACAGGTCCCGGCACGGACAGGGTCTCCGAATCGTACTGCCCGCCCCCAGACGCCGAGCAGGAGACGGGGGGAGCCTCCTCGCTGGCCCGCCAGGAGGTCCTGGTGCAGTACCTGCGGGACACGCTGACCTTCGGCGAGAAGATTCAGGGCGCCATCGACGTCGTCTGCAAACTGCTGGGCTCCAAGAACCCCTCTGGTAAGCTGGGGCAGGGGCGAGTGGGAGCGGTGGGGGGGGCGCTGAGAGAACTGTGTGCAGTTCCGGTCGGCCGGCCCGGGGACAGTGGGGAGTGCTGAGGGACAGGGGGACCTCGGTGTACGAGGGTGGGACACACACCGTGATGGGTGGGGAGTGTCGAGGGACAGGGGGACCTCGGTGTACGAGGATTGGACACACAACGTGAACGGTGGGGAGTGTTGAGGGACAGGGGGACCTCGGTGTACGAGGGTAGGACACACACGGGGAATGGTGGGGAGGGTCGAGGGACAGGAGGACCTCGGTGTACGAGGGTAGGACACACACCGTGAAGGGTGGGAAGTGTTGAGGGACAGGGGGACCTTGGTGTACAAGGGTAGGCCACACACTGTGAATGGTGGTGCGTGTCGAGGGACAGAGGGACCACGGTGTATAAGTGTAGGGGACACACACCGTGAACGGTGGGGAGTGTCGAGGGACAGAGGGACCTCGGTGTACGAGGGTAGGGGACACACATCGTGAACGGTGGGGAGTGTCGAGGGACAGAGGGACCTCGGTGTACGAGGGTAGGGGAGACACACCGTGAAGGGTGGGGAGTGTCGAGGGACAGAGGGACCTCGGTGTACGAGGGTAGGTCACACACCATGAAGGGTGGGGAGTGTCGAGGGACAGAGGGACCTCGGTGTACGAGGGTAGGTCACACACTATGAAGGGTGGGGAGTGTCGAGGGACAGAGGGACTACCGTGTACGAGGGTAGGTCACACACCGTGAAGGGTGGGGAGTGTCGAGGGACAGAGAGGCCTCGGTGTACGAGGGTAGGACACACACTGTGAACGGTGGGGAGTGTCGAGGGTAGGACACTCACTGTGAACAGTGGGGAGTGTCGAGGGTAGGACACTCACTGTGATAACGGAGGTGTTTGTTCGTTCTCAATCAGGAGTCGGGACGTCCCGTTACGAGACGTTGGAGAGGCTGCACTGTGAGAGCAGTTTGTGCAGTTCGGTGTTCGAGGGTAGGGGAGACACACACTGTGAACGGTGGGGAGTGTCGAGGGTAGGACACACACTGTGAACGGTGGGGAGTGTCGAGGGTAGGACACTCACTGTGATAACGGAGGCATTTGTCTGTTCTCAATCAGGAGTCGGGACGTCCCGTTACGAGACGTCGGAGAGGCCGCACTGTGAGAGCAGTTTGTGCAGTTCGGTGTACGAGGGTAGGGGACACACACCGTGAACAGTGGGGAGTGTCGAGGGTAGGACACTCACTGTGAACAGTGGGGAGTGTCGGAGTGTCGAGGGTAGGACACTCACTGTGATAAAGGAGGTGTTTGTTCGTTCTCAATCAGGAGTCGGGACGTCCCGTTACGAGACGTCGGAGAGGCCGCACTGTGAGAGCAGTTTGTGCAGTTCGGTGTACGAGGGTAGGGGAGACACACCGTGAACGGTGGGGAGTGTCGAGGGTAGGACACTCACTGTGAACAGTGGGGAGTGTCGAGGGTAGGACACTCACTGTGAACAGTGGGGAGTGTCGAGGGTAGGACACTCACTGTGAACAGTGGGGAGTGTTGAGGGTAGGACACTCACTGTGATAACGGAGGCGTTTGTCTGTTCTCAATCAGGAGTCGGGACGTCCCGTTACGAGACGTCGGAGAGGCCGCACTGTGAGAGCAGTTTGTGCAGTTCGGTGTACGAGGGTAGGACACACACTGTGAACGGTGGGGAGTGTCGAGGGTAGGACACTCACTGTGATAACGGAGGCGTTTGTCTGTTCTCCATCAGGAGTCGGGACATCCCGTTACGAGACGTCGGAGAGGCCGCACTGTGAGAGCAGTTTGTGCAGTTCGGTGTACGAGGGTAGGGGAGACACACACTGTGAACGGTGGGGAGTGTCGAGGGTAGGACACTCACTGTGATAACGGAGCGTTTGTTCGTTCTCAATCAGGAGTCGGGACGTCCCGTTACGAGACGTTGGAGAGGCCGCACTGTGAGAGCAGTTTGTGCAGTTCGGTGTCAAGGGTAGGGGAGACACACCGTGAACGGTTGGGAGTGTCGAGGGTAGGACACTCACTGTGAACAGTGGGGAGTGTCAAGGGTAGGACACTCACTGTGATAACGGAGGTGTTTGTTCGTTCTCAATCAGGAGTCGGGACGTCCCGTTACGAGACGTCGGAGAGGCCGCACTGTGAGAGCAGTTTGTGCAGTTCGGTGTACGAGGGTAGGGGAGACACACCGTGAACGGTGGGGAGTGTCGAGGGTAGGACACTCACTGTGATAACGGAGGTGTTTGTTCGTTCTCAATCAGGAGTCGGGACGTCCCGTTACGAGACGTTGGAGAGGCCGCACTGTGAGAGCAGTTTGTGCAGTTCGGTGTTCGAGGGTAGGGGAGACACACCGTGAACGGTGGGGAGTGTCGAGGGTAGGACACTCACTGTGAACAGTGGGGAGTGTCGAGGGTAGGACACTCACTGTGATAATGGAGGTGTTTGTTCGTTCTCAATCAGGAGTCGGGACTTCCCGTTACGAGACGTCGGAGAGGCCGCACTGTGAGAGCAGTTTGTGCAGTTCGGTGTACGAGGGTAGGGGAGACACACCGTGAACGGTGGGGAGTGTCGAGGGTAGGACACTCACTGTGATAATGGAGGCGTTTGTTCGTTCTCAATCAGGAGTCGGGACGTCCCGTTACGAGACGTTGGAGAGGCCGCACTGTGAGAGCAGTTTGTGCAGTTCGGTGTACGAGGGTAGGGGAGACACACCGTGAACGGTGGGGAGTGTCGAGGGTAGGACACTCACTGTGATAATGGAGGCGTTTGTTCGTTCTCAATCAGGAGTCGGGACGTCCCGTTACGAGACGTTGGAGAGGCCGCACTGTGAGAGCAGTTTGTGCAGTTCGGTGTACGAGGGTAGGGGACACACACTGTGAACGGTTGGGAGTGTCGAGGGTAGGACACTCACTGTGAACAGTGGGGAGTGTCGAGGGTAGGACACTCACTGTGATAACGGAGGTGTTTGTTCGTTCTCAATCAGGAGTCGGGACGTCCCGTTACGAGACGTTGGAGAGGCCGCACTGTGAGAGCAGTTTGTGCAGTTCGGTGTTCGAGGGTAGGGGAGACACACCGTGAACGGTGGGGAGTGTCGAGGGTAGGACACTCACTGTGAACAGTGGGGAGTGTCGAGGGTAGGACACTCACTGTGATAATGGAGGTGTTTGTTCGTTCTCAATCAGGAGTCGGGACGTCCCGTTACGAGACGTCGGAGAGGCCGCACTGTGAGAGCAGTTTGTGCAGTTCGGTGTACGAGGGTAGGGGAGACACACCGTGAACGGTGGGGAGTGTCGAGGGTAGGACACTCACTGTGATAATGGAGGCGTTTGTTCGTTCTCAATCAGGAGTCGGGACGTCCCGTTACGAGACGTTGGAGAGGCCGCACTGTGAGAGCAGTTTGTGCAGTTCGGTGTACGAGGGTAGGGGAGACACACCGTGAACGGTGGGGAGTGTCGAGGGTAGGACACTCACTGTGATAATGGAGGCGTTTGTTCGTTCTCAATCAGGAGTCGGGACGTCCCGTTACGAGACGTTGGAGAGGCCGCACTGTGAGAGCAGTTTGTGCAGTTCGGTGTACGAGGGTAGGGGACACACACTGTGAACGGTTGGGAGTGTCGAGGGTAGGACACTCACTGTGAACAGTGGGGAGTGTCGAGGGTAGGACACTCACTGTGATAACGGAGGTGTTTGTTCGTTCTCAGTCAGGAGTCGGGACGTCCCGTTACGAGACGTCGGAGAGGCCGCACTGTGAGAGCAGTTTGTGCAGTTTGGGTTGCCCAGTCACAGGACGGGTGGAATTAACCCGGAGAGCACGCGGTGCACGTTACCGGGACCGGAGTGATTGATTTATAACCGGAGGCCGGTCAGGGCTGGGGCAAGGGAGGCTGCGACGTGACCTGACAGGTTTATAAAACCACGAGGGTTACCGATGAGGTGGACGGTCCGGACTTTCTCCCCCCGGGTCGGGGAGTGGAAAACCGGAGGGGACAGAGTGTCGGATCAGATCATTGCGCAGTAACTCGAGGTAGAGCAAGGTAAGGCGGTAACAGGACGCAGAGCAAAGTGTCTACAGTTACGGAGAGAGTGCAGGGCAGGCGGACCATAAGGTGTCAGGAGTCACGACGAGGTAGATCGTGAGGTCAGGAGCCTATCTGATCGTCAGAGGGGACTTCACGAAGCAACTGAAGCTCATTCACCCAAAAACACATAACATACCGACATCCGAGTATCTACAAGACAGTGAACAAATTAAAATTAAATCACCATCACTGCTGTCCGATATCTCGGCGGCCCAATAACAAGTAACGGCGGGAGCAACACAGTTACCAAATACAGAATAGCAATGGCGGAAGAAGCTCTCCAGAAAATGAGGACCTTGTTAGCAGACAGAAAGATGAGCACGTACACTGAAGACAGAATACTGCAGTGCTGAATTTATTCTATCCTGACTGATGGAAGTGAATGCTGGACCATTTCCCCAGCAATGGAAAAGAGACGAGAAGCGGCTGAATTATGGTTCGACAGGAGAATCTTAAAAATATCACGGACCCGTCAAATGAAAAAGTTCTCCGAAGTGCCCAAGCAGTTAGAACGCTCGTACCAACAATAAGATTAGATTATGAGGACACTCAGTCCTCGTTTATTGTCATTTAGAAAATGATACAACGTTCCTCCAGAATGATATCACAAGAAACACAGGACAAACCAAGACTAAAGCTGACAAAACCACATAATTATAACATATAGTTACAACAGTGCAAAGCAATACTGTAATTTGATAAAGAGCAGACCATGGGCACGGTAAAAAAAAAGTCTCGAAGTCCCGATAGCCTCATCATCTCACGCAGGCGGTAGAAGGGAGAAACTCTCCCCGCCATGAACCTCCAATCGCCGACAACTTGCCGATGAAGCACCCCACCGCAGCGGACTCTTGAGTCCGTCCGAAAACTTCGAGCCTCCGACTAGCCCTCCGACATCGAGCACCATCCTCTGCCGAGCGTTTTGACCCCGCCCCGGCCACCGAGCAACGAGCAAAGCCGAGGACTCGGGGCCTTCCCCTCCGGAGATTCCCGACCGCACAGTAGCAGTGGCAGCGAGACCGGGCATTTCAGAAGTTTCACCAGATGTTCCCCAGTGCTCTCACGTCCGTCTCCATCAAATCAGGATTGTGCACGGCCACCCTACTTGACAGATAACAGGCATCACCACCGGAGTGGCCGCTGCGAGCTGCGTCACACCGCCATATTCTCTGAAAGACAATGCAGATTCCTGGTACGCGTCATGCGGCAAGACGAACGAGAAAAACTCATACTCTGGAAAGATCGAGGGGAAAAATCCTGCAGGAAGCCCTCGGCTTATGGACATCGAAAGCCGGGGAGGGCCGTGTACGCTGGCCGGCACCCCCCGTTCCTGAAGCCGGCGGCCAGCCGACGCTGAGGAAGAGGTTGTGCTCGCAGTGCGGTACTTCCATCCGGATTCAGAGATCGGAGGCGGTGCCCGCCCTAAAATTCCAGCTCTGCGCAGACACATCCGGAGACACACGGAAGGGGGCCCCGGAGAATGGGTGCCAGTTCGAATGTTAGAACCCCAAAATAAAAACTGATCATTCACCCTGACAATTCGGCATCACCCCCTCTCTCCTTCTCCCTTCTCTCTCCTTCTCCCCTCTCTCTCCTTCTCCCCCTCCCCTTCTCCCCTCTCCCCTCTCCCCTCTCTCCTTCTCCCCTCTCTCCTTCTCCCCTCTCTCCTTCTCCCCTCTCCCCTCTCCCCTCTCCCCTCTCTCCCCCACCCCTCCCTCCCCTCTCTCCCCCTCCCCTCCCTCCCCTCTCACCCCTCTCTCCCCCTCCCCTCTCTCCCTCCCCTCTCTCCCTCCCCTCTCTCCCTCCCTCTCCCTCTCCTTCTCCCCCTTCCCTCTCTCCCTCCCCTCTCTCCCTCCCCTCTCTCCCTCCCCTCTCTCCTTCTCCCCTCTCTCCTTCTCCCCTCTCTCCTTCTCCCCCTCTCCTTCTCCCCTCTCTCTCCCCCTCCCCTCCCTCCCCTCTCTCCCCTCCCTCCCCTCTCTCCCCTCTCTCCCTCCCCTCTCTCCCTCCCCCTCTCCCTCCCCCCTCTCCCTCTCCCTCTCCCTCTCCTTCTCCCCTCTTCCCTCTCTCCCTCCCCTCTCTCCCTCCCCTCTCTCCTCCCCTCCCTCCCTCCCCTCTCTCCTCCCCTCCCTCCCTCCCCTCTCTCCTCCTCTCTCTCCCTCCCCTCTCTCCCTCCCCTCTCTCCTTCTCCCCTCTCTCTCCCCCTCCCCTCTCTCCCCCTCCCCTCTCTCCCCCTCCCCTCCCTCCCCTCTCTCCCCCTCCACTCCCTCCCCTCTCTCCCTCCCCCTCTCCCTCTCCCTCTCCTTCTCCCCTCTTCCCTCTCTCCCTCCCCTCTCCCCTCTCCCCTCTCTCCCCCCTCTCCTTCTCCCCTCTCTCTCCCGCTCTCCTCTCTCCCCTCTCTCCCTCCCCTCTCTCCCCTCTCTCCCTCCCCTCTCTCCCCTCTCTCCCTCCCCTCTCTCCCCTCTCTCCCTCCCCTCTCTCCCTCCCCTCTCTCCCCCTCTCCCTCCCCCCTCTCCCTCTCCCTCTCCCTCTCCCTCTCCTTCTCCCCTCTTCCCTCTCTCCCTCCCCTCTCCCTCCCCTCTCTCCCTCCCCTCTCTCCCTCCCCTCTCTCCCTCCCCTCTCTCCCTCCCCTCTCTCCTCCCCTCCCTCCCCTCTCTCCCTCCCCTCTCTCCTTCTCCCCTCTCTCCTCCCCTCTCTCCTTCTCCCTTCTCCCCTCTCTCCTTCTCCCCTCTCTCCTTCTCCCTTCTCCCCTCTCTCCTTCTCCCTTCTCCCCTCTCTCCTTCTCCCCTCTCCCCCTCTCCCCCTCCCCCTCTCCCCTCTCCCCCTCTCCCATTCTCCCCTCTCCCCTTCTCCCCTCTCCCCTCTCCCCTCTCCACCTCTCTCCTCCCTCACCTCCCCTCCCCACCTCTCCCCTCTCCCCTTCTCCCCTCTCCCCTCTCCCCTTCTCCCCTCTCCCCTCTCTCCTTCTCCCCTCTCCCCTCTCTCCTTCTCCCCTCTCTCCTTCTCCCCTCTCTCCTTCTCCCCTCTCTCCTTCTCCCCTTCTCCCCTCTCCCCTTCTCCCCTCTCCCCTCTCCCCTCTCCCCTCTCCCCTTCTCCCCTCTCCCCTTCTCCCCTCTCCCCTTCTCCCCTCTCCCCTTCTCCCCTCTCCCCTTCTCCCCTTCTCCCCTTCTCCCCTCTCCCCTCTCCCCTTCTCCCCTCTCCCCTCTCCCCTTCTCCCCTTCTCCCCTCTCCCCTCTCCCCTCTCTCCTCTCTCCCCTCTCCCCTCTCTCCCCTCTCCCCTCTCCCCTCTCTCCCCTCTCCCCTCTCTCCTTCTCCCCTCTCCCCTCTCTCCCCTCTCCCCTCTCTCCCCTCTCTCCTCCCCCTCCCCTCTCTCCTCCCCCTCTCCCCTCTCGCCTCTCCCCTCTCTCCCCTCTCGCCTCTCTCCCCTCTCCCCTCTCTCCCCTCTCCCCTCTCTCCCCCCTCTCTCTCTGCCCTCTCTCTCCCCCTCCCCTCCCTCCCCACTCTCCCTCCCCCCTCTCTCTCCCCCTCCCCACTCTCCCTCCCCCCTCTCCCTCTCCCTCTCCTTCTCCCCCTCTCCGTCTCCCCTCTTCCCTCTCTCCCTCCCCTCTCTCCCTCCCCTCTCTCCCTCCCCTCTCTCCTCCCCTCTCTCCTTCTCCCCTCTCTCCTTCTCCCCTCTCTCCTTCTCCCCTCTCTCCTTCTCCCCTCTCTCCTTCCCCTCTCTCCTTCTCCCCTCTCTCCTTCTCCCTCTCTCCTTCTCCTTCTCCCCTCTCTCCCCTCTCTCCTCTCTCTCCTTCTCCCTTCTCCCCTCTCTCCTCCCCCTCTCCTTCTCCCCTCTCTCCTTCTCCCTCTCTCCTTCTCCTTCTCCTTCTCCTCTCTCTCCCCTCTCTCCCCTCTCTCCTTCTCCCTTCTCCCCTCTCTCCTTCTCCCCCCTCTCCTTCTCCCCTCTCTCCTTCTCCCCTCTCCCCTTCTCCCCTCTCCCCTTCTCCCCTCTCCCCTTCTCCCCACTCCCCTTCTCCCCACTCCCCTCTCTCCCCCCTCCCCTCTCTCCCCCTCCCCTCTCTCTCCCCCTCCCCTGTCTCCCCCTCCCCTCCCTCCCCACTCTCCCCTCTCTCCCTCCCCCCTCTCCTCCCCCTCTCTTTCTCCCTCTTCCCTCTCTCCCTCCCCTCTCTCCCTCCCCTCTCTCCCTCCCCTCTCTCCCTCCCCTCTCTCCCTCCCCTCTCTCCTCCCCTCTCTCCTTCCCCTCTCTCCTTCCCCTCTTTCCCTCCCCTCTCTCCTTCTCCCTTCTCCCCTCTCTCCTTCTCCCTTCTCCCCTCTCTCCTTCTCCCTTCTCCCCTCTCTCCTTCTCCCCTCTCCCCTTCTCCCCTCTCCCCTTCTCCCCTCTCCCCCTCCCCTCTCCCCCTCTCCCCTCTCTCCCCTCTCCCCTCTCTCCCCTCTCCCCTCTCCCCTCTCCCCTCTCCCCTCTCCCCTCTCTCCCCTCTCCCCTCTCCCCTTCTCCCCTCTCCCCTCTCTCCCCTCTCCCCTCTGTCCCCTCTCCCCTCTCTCCCCCCTCCTCCCCTCTCTCTCCCCTCCCCTCTCTCCCCCTCCCCTCTCTCCCCCTCCCCTCCCTCCCCTCTCTCCCCCTCCCCTCTCTCCCCCTCCCCTCCCTCCCCTCTCTCCCCTCTCCTTCTCCCCTCTCTCCTTCTCCCCTCTCTCCTTCTCCCCTCTCTCCTTCTCCCCTCTCTCCTTCTCCCCTTTCTCCCTCCCCTCCCTCTCTCCCCCTTCCTTTTCCCCCTTCCCTCTCTCCCCTACCTATCTCCCCCCACCCTCTACCTACTCCCCCTCCTCTTTCCCTCTCTCCTTCCCATCTCCCCTCCCCCCACCCTCTCACCCTCTCTTTCCCCATCGCCCCCCTCCCCTTGTCTCCCCGACAAACTCTTCCCCCACCGACCAGAGAAAGGGAGAGAGCACGCGCGATGCGCCAACTGGAGAGCCCCCAACCGCTGATCGGCTATTCCCGATGCTCCGTTTTCTCCTCCGAGGCCTCAGTCGATGGCACCGGCGCAGAATCGGCTCGTCCCCAGGGCCACGAGACCTCGGAGACCTGAAGGCGCGCTGGTCTTCCGGGCTGCTGCCACTTGGGTTATCGATAAGCAGCCGGTCGATGAGCCTGAGAGCGGGTCCCCGCGCTGCCGTGAACAGCCGAAGTCTGATTGCGGCTGTCGGTCAGGGCCTTCGACAGAACCCCATCCACCGTAAAAAGGAAAAGGAGACGTTAAGGGCAGAAATCCCCGCAGGTGAGCTCAGAGCAGTAGCTGCCTGTCGAGTGTCAGCATTCCTGCCCCCACTTCTCGTTTCCTCTTGCACGGGAGTTTCCAGGGGAAGTTTCCCAAAGTTTGTATCAACCTGGGTGAGGCCCAGATTGGAGTATCATGTGCAGTTTTTACAAACCCCGTTTCCAGAAAAGTTGGGATGTTTTCCAAAATGCAATAAAAACAAAAATCTGTGATATGTTAATTCACGTGAACCTTTAGTTAACTGACCAAAGTACAAAGAAAAGATTTTCAATAGTTTTACTGACCAACTTAATTGTATTTTGTAAAACACTCAACAAAAGTTGGGACAGAGGCATGTTTACCATTGTGTTACATCACCTTCCCTTTTAATAACACTTTTTAATCGTTTTGGAACTGAGGATACTAATTGTAGTAGGTTTGCAATTGGAAATTTTGTCCATTCTTGCTTGATATAAGACTTCAGCTGCTCAACAGTCCGTGGTCTCCGTTGTCTGATTCTCCTCTTCATGATGCGCCATACATTTTCAATAGGAGGTAGATCTGGACTGGCAGCAGGCCAGTCAAGCACACGCACTCTGTGTCGACAAAGCCACGCTGTTGTAGCCCGTGCAGAATGTGGTCTGGCATTGTGTTGCTGAAATAAGCATGGACGTCCCGGGAAGAGACATCACCTTGATGGTAACATATGTCTCTCTAAAATCCTAATATACGCCTCAGAGTCAATGGTACCTTCATATACATGCAACTCACTCATGCCGTGGGCACTGATGCACCCCCATACCATCACAGATGCTGGCTTTTGCACCTTTTGCTGATAACAATCTGGATGGTCGTTTTCATCTTTGGCACGGAGAACTCGACGCCCGTTTTTTCCGAAAACTAGCTGAAATGTGGACTCATCTGACCACATCACACGGTTCCACAGTCTTTCGGTCCATCTGAGATGAGCTCGGGCCCAGAGAACTGGCCAGCGTTTCTGCATAGAGTTGATGTGTGGCTTCCTCCTTGCGTAGTGCAGTTTCAAGTTGCATTTCTGGATGCAGCGACGGACTGTGTTGAGTGACAATGGTTTTCCGAAGTACTCCCGAGCCCAGGTGGCTATA
>NW_026948196.1:80000-162500 GCF_963921235.1 Mobula hypostoma | reverse complement strand
CTCACTTGTCTGTTCCTATCCAGGGGTGGGGAGGGGGAACCCAGGGCTGATTCACCCCCTCCCTCCCTCTCTCCCTAACCCAGGGGTCGGTGGGACAGGGATGGGGAGGGGGAACTCGAGATCGTCTCACTAACTTTTGACGTCCCCCCCCCCCGCCCCCCAGGCCGAAACCACAGACTCTGGTTCAGAACCTGACCGGCCTGATCTTCGATTCCACTGTCGAGCGCATCAAGTGTCTGGAGGAGCTGGTGAGTGTCTTCCCTCCGTCTAATCCGCCCCTCCCTCCCTTCCCTGTCCGCGGAGAGCGGCGGAGTCAACCCGGTACATCGCGGGTGCGTTCCTCCCCACCGTTGGTCACCTCTACAGGAGGCACCGAGTCAGCAAGACAGCGACCACCCTCGGAGACCCCCTCCTACCATCCGGGCCGCGCCATCCTCCCGCAGCTCCCATCGGGCAGGAGGTACAGGAGCCGGAAGCCCCCACACCGCCAGGTTCAGGAACAGCGGCCTCCCTCCTCTGCTTAAACATCATGAGGGATCTCGCCTGCCCTCGCCGTGGACCGTCCGTCCCACTCCCGTCAGGGAGAGAGGCTGCGTCGTGTCCAGACTCGCAAACGGTTCCCTTCCCGCGGGCGGTGAGACTGATCGCTGCTTCCGCCCAATCATCCACCCCTCCATATCCCCCCCCGCTGCCTCTGCCCATTCACTCACCCCTCCATATCCCCCCGGCTGCCTCCGCCCATTCACCCACCCCTCCATAACCCCCCCCGCCGCCTCCACCCATTCACCCACCCCTCCATAACCCCCCCCGCCGCCTCCACCCATTCACCTCACCCCTCCATATCCCCCCCCGCCGGCTCCGCCCATTCACCCACCCCTCCATATCCCCCCTCGCCAGCACCACTCCTTTATCATTTCCTGTCGGAGTCACTCTATGGACGAGCACCCCCCGGGCCCCAGCGTCACTTCGTGGGTGTACAATTCGAATCAGAAGCCGGTTTAATATCACCAGTGTACGTCGTGAAATTTGTCAACTTTGTGGCGGCTGTACAGTGCGAATGTAGCCCCCCTGGTAAGCCTCGGGCTCGCTCAGCTCGCTTTCGTCTAGGGGGGAGCAGTCTTCGGCCCCGCCAAACTGGGGAATCGAGTTTGTGTGGATGCTGTGTGATGTACCCCACCCCGCCAGATAACAGACAGTACACCATATGTAACTAAATGATTACACTTTATCGATCTTACTGGAGCTATGTAATTTATAGAGATAAGATATAAGAGGAAAGTTAACGGCGCCAAACTTATCAAAGTTCAGCCACCTCGTGCACAACCGTTGGAGCTCAGTTAATGAAGTCTTCGTTCCACCATTCCATCTCCTCCGACCCCCTCGACCTGCCGCCGGGGACCAACCACGGTGGTCGACCAGACGCTCCGCACGAGTCTGTCTTCGTCTCCTCTCCTCGCCGAAGACCCCGGGCCTCGGACTCCCGCTCGGGGTCCGTCCCGCCGCCCAGCTTACAGCATCGCGTCTCCTCTCCCTGTCTCCGTCGCGCCTTCTGCCCCAAAGCCCGCGAGAAACAATAGCTTACAGACACACAAGAAAGAATAACATCTATCCCAGTTGGTTTGTTCTCTCTCTTATCAATAATATAACCCAAACAAGCAGAGAGAGAGAGAACTGCTTACATTGCAGTTATTACTACAGAAAAGCCATTTTAATGATAACGTAACAAAGAAGCCATTTTGTTAGCCTTCGCCGTAACATGAAAGAAGAAACCTCTTACACATAAATGATAATATAGCAAAAAATAGTGATTAACGGTAAATATTATAAGAGTTTAATTAAATAAGCCGGGCAAATACAGAAATAATAAGTAGTGAGGTGGCGTTTAAGGGTTCGACGTCCATTCAGAAATCGGACGGCAGAGGGGAAGGAGCTGTTCCTGGATGGCTGAGTGTGTGCCTTCAGACTCCTGTACCTCCTCCCTGACGGTAATAGTGAGAACAGGGCATGCCCTCGGTGATAGTGGGGTCTGTGATGATGGACACTGCCTTTTTGACGCACTGCCCTTGGAGACGTCTTGGACGCTACAGAGGCTGGTGTCTGAGATGGAGCCGAACGAGTTTACAACTCTCCGCAGGCTTACTTCAATCCTGTGCAGGAACCGTCACCCCACACGGTGATGCAGCCTGTCAGAATGCTCTCCACAGTATATCTGTAGAAATTTGAGAGTGTCTTGGGTGACAAACTAAACTTCCTCAAACTCCTGATAAAGTACAGCTGCCGTCTTGCCTTCTTTATAACTACATCGATGTGTTGGGACCAGGTCAGATCCTCAGAGATCTTGACACCCGGGAACTTGAAGCTGCTCACTCTCTCCACTTCTGATCCCTCTCTGAGGATGGGTACGTGTTCCCTCGTCTCACCCTTCCTGAAATCCACAATCAGCTCTTTGGTCTGACTGACGTTGAGGGCCAGGTTGTTGCTGGGGCACCACTCCACTAGTTGGCATCTCTCACTCCTGTACGCCCTCCCGTCACCACCTGAGATTCTACCAACGATGGTTGTATCGTCAGCAAGTTTGTAAATGGTGTTTGAGCTGTGCCTGGCCACACAGTCATGTGTATACAGAGAGTAGAGCAGTGGGCTAAGCACACACCCCTGGGGTGCGCCAGTGTTGATCGTCAGCGAGGAGGATATGTTATGACCAATCCTCACAGATTGTGGTCTTCCAGTTAGGAGTCGAGGATCCAATTACAGAGGGAGGTACAGAGCCTCAGGTTCTGTAGCTTATCGATCAGGATTGTGGGAATGATGGTGTTAAATGCTGAGCTATAGTTGCCAAGTGGTTAAGGCTAGTTGGTCCAGTGATCTGAAGGTCGCCAGTTCGAGACTTGGCCGAGACAGCGTGTTGTGTCCTTGAGCAAGGCACTTAACCACGACGACACCGGTGCCAAGCTGTATGGGTCCTAGTGCCCTTCCCTTGGACAACGTCGGTGGCGTGGAGAGGGGAGACTTGCAGCATGGGCAACTGCCGGTCTTCCGTACAACCTTGCCCAGGCCTGCGTCTTGGAAACCTTCCAAGGCGCAAATCCATGGTCTCATGAGACTAACAGATGACTAAAAAATAGTTGAAGAACAGCATCCTGACATAGGTGCTTGGATTACCCGAGGCGTTCTAAGGCCGTGTGGAGAGCGATTGAGATTGCGTCTGCCGTTGACCGATTGTGGCGATGGGCAAATTGCAGTGGGCCCATGTTCCTGCTGAGGCAGGAGATCAGTCTGGTCATGACCGGCCTCTCAAAGCATTTCATCACTGAGAGCTCCCGGGCGATAGTCATTAAGGCAGATCACACAACTCTTCTTGGGCACTGGTATAATTGTTCCCTTTTTGAATCAAGTGGGAACTTCCCACTGTAGCAGTGAGAGGTTGAAAACGTCCTTGAATACTCCCGCCAGTTGGTTGGCAAAAATTTTCAGAGCCTGACCACTACTGCACAGAGTCTTGTCATCTTCAGAAGTTTTCGGATGACTCTGCCATAGTTGGATGCATCAGCAAGGGAGATGAGGCTGAGTACAGGGCTACTGTAGGAAACTTTGTCACATGGTGTGAGCAGAATTATCTGCAGCTTAATGTGAAAAAGACTAAGGAGCTAGTGGTAGACCTGGGGAGAGCTAAGGTACCGGTGACCCCTGTTTCCATCCAGGGGGTCAGTGTGGACATGGTGGAGGATTACAAATACCTGGGGATACGAATTGACAATAAACCGGACTGGTCAAAGAACACTGAGGCTGTCTACAAGAAGGGTCAGAGCCGTCTCTATTTCCTGAGGAGACTGAGGTCCTTTAACATCTGCCGGACGATGCTGAGGATGTTCTACGAGTCTGTGGTGGCCAGTGCGATCATGTTTGCTGTTGTGTGCTGGGGCAGCAGGCTGAGGGTAGCAGACACCAACAGAATCAACAAACTCATCCGTAAGGCCAGTGATGTTGTGGGGATGGAACTGGACTCTCTGACGGTGGTGTCTGAAAAGAGGATGCTGTCTTAGTTGCAAGCCATCTTGGACAATGTCTCCCTTCCACTACATAATGTACTGGGTGGGCACAGGAGTACATTCAGCCAGAGACTCATTCCACCGAGATGCAGCACAGAGCGTCATAGGAAGTCATTCCTGCCTGTGGCCATCAAACTTTACAACTCCTCCCTTGGAGGGTCAGACACCCCGAGCCAATAGGCTGGTCCTGGACTTATTTCCTGTCATAATTTACATATTACTATTTAACTATTTATGGTTTTATTACTATTTATTATTTATGGTGCATCTGTAACGAAAACCAATTTCCCCCGGGATCAATAAAGTATGACTAGGACTGCTCCATTGGGACCTTCCACCTTCCGAGGGTTCACTCTCTTTAAAGACAGCCTAACGTCGGCCTCTGAGACGGAGATCACAGGGTCCTCAGGTGCAGCAGGGATCTTCACAGCTGCTCTCCCCTTCAAAGCGGGCATAGAAGGCGTTGAGTTCATCTGGTAGTGAAGCATCGCTGCCATTCATGCTACTGGGTTTTGCTTTGTAGGAAGCAATGTCCTGCGAACCCTGCCAGAGTTGGCGTGCGTCCAGTGTCACCTCCAGCCTCGTTCCAATTTGCCTCTCCGCCCTTGGGAATAGCCCTGGCGCGAGTCATACCCGATCTTCTTGTGCAGGCCTTGGTCAGCAGACTTGAATGCCACCAATCTAGCCCCCAGCAGACGACGAACCTCCTGGTTTATCCGCGGCCTTGGGTTTGGGAATGTACGGTGAGCCTTTGCGGGCACACGCTCACCCACACAGGTCTTAATGAAGTCGGTAACAACGGCAGCATACTCATCCAGGTTCGAAGACGAATCCCGGATTACAGTCCACCGATTCAAAGGGCTCCTGTGCTTCCCTTGGCCAAACCTTCTTGGTCCTCACTGCTGGTGCTGCAGTCTTCGGTCTCTGCCTGTTCTCGGGGAGTAGAAGTACAGCCAGGCGATCTGACGTCCCGAAGCGTGGAAGAGCACGACAGGTGTGAAGCCACATCATGGCTGCGATTTTTATTCCCTTCTGAGGCAACCCTCTCGTCGTGCACACAAGAAATCTCCGGCAGTGCAGCCCAGACGGAACCGTGCCCCGCTCGCTCGCCCCTGCGTCGCGCCGATGACAGGGTGTCAAATCTTGAACCCACCGGCGTAGCCCGAGCTCAGAAACCAAATACCCTGCGGGCCCCCTCTTGCCTGGCGGACCGGTCGTGCTTCCGGACTAGCGTCCGGGTCTGCACGGTCTCTCCCCTTGGCCGTGCGGTTTAATCTGTCTTCTCGGTGTTGCCTGCGCTCCACGTGTGTGTGTGTGTGTGTGTGTGTGTGTGTATGTGGATACAGAATCCTTGACCTGACCAATGTTCCCTCTGCCTCCCTCCGTCCCACTTCCCCTCACCCATTCCAACCCCCCTCTCCCCCTCCCAAACACCTCTCTCCATCCTCCGTCGTCTCCTCTCCCTCCCTCCACACTTAACTTGCTCACCTGCCCTCCGCCGCCTCCTTCCCTCCCTCCTCTCCCACCCTCCCCTCCTTCCCTCCCACTCTCCCTCCCCTCCTCCCCTTCCACTCTCCCCTGTCCCCATCCCCCTATCCCCCTCCACCCTCACCTCCCCCTGTCCACCCCGTCCGCCTCCCCCACCGTCCTCAACCCCCGTCCTCGTCCCCCCGTCCACCTCCACCTTCCTCTCCCTCTCTCCCTCTCTCCCTCTCTCCCTCTCTCCCTCTCTCCCTCTCTCCCTCTCCCCCTCTCCCCCTCTCCCCCTCTCCCCGTCTCCCCCCCTCTCCCCGTCTCCCCCCCTCTCTCTCTCCCACTCCCCCTCTCCCCCTCCCCTCCCCCTCTCTTCCCCCTCTCCCCCTCCCCCTCTCTTCCCCCTCTCCCCCCTCCCTCCCCCTCTCTTCCCCCTCTCCCCCTCCCCTAACCACCTATCCCCCTCCGTCCCTTGCCCCTTTCTTGCCCATCCTTCCCCTCCCTCCTCCCTACCCCCTTCTGCTCTCCCCTCGACCCCACACCCTGCCCCCGTCGTGCCCTCCACCACTTCTCCCCACCTCCTCCCCTCCTCCACCCAACCCTCTCCCACCCAACCCCTCCTCACCTCAACTTCCCCCTCCTGCCACCTACCCCTCTACCTCCTCCCTGTCCTACCTCACCCCTCCCTCCTACCACTTCTCCCCCTCCCTGCACCGTTCTGCCCCCGCCTGCACAGGTGAGTGAGTTTGTGCAGAAGGAGGAGGTCGATTCCGCTGTGATCCAGCTGCTGTGGGAGCGGTTCACCGCTAAAGTGCCCTGTACGCCAGAGGAGAGGAGGGCAGCTGTGATCCTACTGGGCATGGCAGCTCGGTGAGTGACAGGAGCCTCACTCTGTGTCTGTCTGACCCTGGCAGTGTGTGATGGGACGGTGTGGAGGGAGATTCACTCTGTGTCTGACCCCGGGAGTGTGTGATGGGACGGTGTGGAGGGAGATTCACTCTGTGTGTCTGACCCCGGGAGTGTGTGATGGGACAGTGTGGAGGGAGATTCACTCTGTGTCTGACCCCGGGAGTGTGTGATGGGACGGTGTGGAGGGAGATTCACTCTCTGTGTCTGACCCCGGGAGTGTGTGATGGGACGGTGTGGAGGGAGATTCACTCTGTGTGTCTGACCCCGGGAGTGTGTGATGGGACGGTGTGGAGGGAGATTCACTCTGTGTCTGACCCCGGGAGTGTGTGATGGGATGGTGTGGAGGGAGATTCACTCTGTGTCTGACCCCGGGAGTGTGTGATGGGACGGTGTGGAGGGAGATTCACTCTGTGTGTTTGACCCCGGGAGTGTGTGATGGGTCAGTGTGGAGGGAGATTCACTCTGTGTATCTGACCCCGGGAGTGTGTGATGGGACGGTGTGGAGGGAGATTCACTCTCTGTGTCTGACCCCGGGAGTGTGTGATGGGACGGTGTGGAGGGAGATTCACTCTGTGTCTGAGCCCGGGAGTGTGTGATGGGACGGTGTGGAGGGAGATTCACTCTGTGTGTCTGACCCCGGGAGTGTGCGATGGGACGGTGTGGAGGGAGATTCACTCTGTGTCTGACCCCGGGAGTGTGCGATGGGACGGTGTGGAGGGAGATTCACTCTCTGTGTCTGACCCCGGGAGTGTGTGATGGGACGGTGTGGAGGGAGATTCACTCTGTGTGTCTGACCCCGGGAGTGTGTGATGGGACGGTGTGGAGGGAGATTCACTCTGTGTGTCTGACCCCGGGAGTGTGTGATGGGACGGTGTGGAGGGAGATTCACTCTGTGTGTCTGACCCCGGGAGTGTGTGATGGGACGGTGTGGAGGGAGATTCACTCTGTGTGTCTGACCCCGGGAGTGTGTGATGGGACGGTGTGGAGGGAGATTCACTCTGTGTGTCTGACCCCGGGAGTGTGTGATGGGACGGTGTGGAGGGAGATTCACTCTGTGTCTGACCCCGGGAGTGTGTGATGGGACGGTGTGGAGGGAGATTCACTCTGTGTCTGACCCCGGGAGTGTGTGATGGGACGGTGCGGAGGGAGATTCACTCTGTGTCTGACCCCGGGAGTGTGTGATGGGACGGTGTGGAGGGAGATTCACTCTGTCTGTCTGACCCCAGGAGTGTGTGATGGGACGGTGTGGAGTGACATTCACTCTGTCTGACCCCGGGAGTGTGTGATGGGACGGTGTGGAAGGAGATTCACTCTGTGTCTGACCCCGGGAGTGTGTGATGGGACGGTGTGGAGGGAGATTCACTCTGTGTGTCTGACCCCGGGAGTGTGTGATGGGACGGTGTGGAGGGAGATTCACTCTGTGTGTCTGACCCCAGGAGTGTGTGATGGGACGGTGTGGAAGGAGATTCACTCTGTGTCTGACCCCGGGAGTGTGTGATGGGACGGTGTGGAGGGAGATTCACTCTGTGTCGGACCCCGGGAGTGTGTGATGGGACGGTGTGGAGGGAGATTCACTCTGTGTCTGACCCCGGGAGTGTGTGATGGGACGGTGTGGAGGGAGATTCACTCTGTGTGTCTGACCCCAGGAGTGTGTGATGGGACGGTGTGGAGGGAGATTCACTCTGTGTGTCTGACCCCGGGAGTGTGTGATGGGACGGTGTGGAGGGAGATTCACTCTGTGTGTCTGACCCCGGGAGTGTGTGATGGGACGGTGTGGAGGGAGATTCACTCTGTGTCTGACCCCGGGAGTGTGTGATGGGACGGTGTGGAGGGAGATTCACTCTGTGTCTGACCCCGGGAGTGTGTGATGGGACGGTGTGGAGGGAGATTCACTCTGTGTCTGACCCTGGGAGTGTGTGATGAGACGGTGCGGAGGGAGATTCACTCTGTGTGTCTGACCCCGGGAGTGTGTGATCGGACGGTGTGGAGGGAGATTCACTCTGTGTGTCTGACCCTGGGAGTGTGTGATGAGACGGTGTGGAGGGAGATTCACTCTGTGTCTGACCCCGGGAGTGTGTGATGGGACGGTGTGGAGGGAGATTCACTCTTTGTCTGACCCCGGGAGTGCGTGATGGGACGGTGTGGAGGGAGATTCACTCTGTGTCTCACCTCGGGAGTGTGTGATGGGACGGTCTGGAGGGAGATTCACTCAATTTGAACCCGACACTCTCTCTGCAGAGGTGAACCGGAAATTGTGGGCAGTAACCTGGAGACCCTTTACACTGTCGGCTTGGGGTCACAAGCATCCCAGGACTATCAGCTCGCCCGGGACATCTGCCTTGCCGTTGGAAAGCTGTCAAACTCCAAGAAGGTATGCTTTCTGTTGTAAGCTGCCCTGAATGAATCTCACCATTCTGACTCCATATCCGTCTTGAACTGTGCACATTGCAGTCTACTCTGGTCAGTGTACAGATCTCCCCCTGAGAGTCAGAGAGACTGAGAGACACGGGTCAGTGTACAGATCTCCCCCTGAGAGTCAGAGAGACTGAGAGACACCGGTCAGTGTACCGATCTCCCCCTGAGAGAGAGGGACTGAGAGACACCGGTCTGTGTACAGATCTCCCCCTGAGAGAGAGAGGGACTGAGAGACACCGGTCAGTGTACAGATCTCCCCCTGAGAGAGAGGGTCTGAGAGACACCAGTCAGTGTGCAGATCTCCCCCTGAGAGAGAGGGACTGAGAGACACCAGTCAGTGTGCAGATCTCCCCCTGAGAGAGAGGGACTGAGAGACACAGCTCAGTGTATAGATGTCCCCCTGAGAGAGAGAGTGTCTGAGAGACACCGGTCAGTGTACAGATCACCCCCTGAGAGAGAGAGACTGTGAGATACCTGTCAGTGTACAGATCTCCCCGTGAAAGAGAGGGACTGAGAGACACCGGTCAGTGTACAGATCTCCCCGAGAGAGAGAGTCTGAGAGTCACCGGTCAGTGTACAGATCTCCCCCTGAGAGAGTAAGACTGTGAGATACCTGTCAGTGTACAGATCTCCCCGAGAGAGAGGGACTGAGAGACACTGGTCGGCGTACAGATCTCCCCCTGAGAGAGAGAGGGACTAGGAGACACCGACCGGTCAGTGTACAGATCTCCCCGTGAAAGAGAGGGACTGAGAGACACCGGTCAGTGTACAGATCTCCCCCTGAGAGAGAGGGACTGAGAGACACCGGTCAGTGTACAGATCTCCCCCTGAGAGAGAGGGACTGAGAGACACCGGTCAGTGTACAGATCTCCCCCTGAGAGAGAGGGACTGAGAGACACCGGTCAGTGTACAGATCTCCCCCTGAGAGAGAGGGACTGAGAGACACCGGGCAGTGTACAGATCTCACCCTGAGAGACACTGCCCTTCCTGCTGTTCGAAGTGTAGGAAGACAGGACACAGTGAATGGCAGGTACGTTAATGTTCGGAGGGGTCTCAGGATGAAAGTCTACCGCTCCCTGAACGGGGCCGTGCGAGTTGACAGGACGATAGTCAGCGTGTCAAGTTGGAGCTCGGTGATTGTTAAATTGGCTTCTTTTCGTCAGCCAAGCAGAGAGACGGGGAAAAGCCTGGCTGTCTGGTGTGCCATCCGTTCAGGTCAGGCCGTAAGCGCGATGAATAGCCAATTTCCCTGTGCCCAATGCAAACATCTGATCGGCCAATCGTGGCAGCAGCTCAGTGCATAAAAGCACATCGACGTGGTCAAGAGGCTCAGTTGTTGCTCTGCAGGCCAAACAGAGCGAGGAAGAAACGTGATCTGAGTGACTTTGACCGTGGTGCTGATCGTTGGCGCCAGGCGGGGCGGTTTGAGTATCTCGGAAACTGCTGGAACTTCCACGCGTGGCAGTCTCTGGAGTTTGCGGTGAATGGTGCGAGGAGCAGAAAACATCCAGCGGGAGAGCGGGGGGAGTCCGTGAATGAGAGAGGTCGGAGGAGAATGGCCAGACTGGATCAGGCTGATAACTCAGATAACCACCCGTTACAACAGTGGTGCGGGGAAGTGTCTCTCTGAATGCACAGCACGTCGAATCCCTGGCCGATTTTTTTTTTTTCCCTTGTTTTTTTTCTCCTCCACCCGTAATGTCTGGAAAACGACCGTAACTTGCGGTGAGCATAGTACATCTAAGATTGGTATGGGTGTGAAACCGCCAGTGGAATGGTGTTTGGAAGCTGGTGAGCGCCAGGTTGATGTCGGGGTTACCACCTTCACCAGGGATGATGCCTGGGGCAGGTCTAGTCCGGTGGTATTTATACCCCCGTCGTCTCTCCCTCCCTCCTGATTGGTCAGTCCTCATCCAATCAGGTTGCCGCTCTCCCACTTTGTTTACAATCGAATCCCAGTTCTTACTTGGATCGAGACCTTCGCCTTCGCTAAAATTCTTTCCCAGCCCGCTGAGGTTTAAGGTGCTTCACTTCTCCCCATAAGCTCAGTCCCTCTGGTCCTGGCGATGCCCTCCCGCACTGCCAAAACACCCACTGGCCGGACGTGCAGGGGTCTGGGGGTGGAGGGGACACGGTCCCGGGTGGGGTGGGGCAGCCCCTGACTCACCTGCTGTCTCGTTTCTTCCGCCTGCGGCAGGGCGTTCCTGGACGGAGTGAGGCTGCCTTCCGCCTGCCCTCGGACCACCCGCTCTTCTCCCATCTCTGCGCGGCCGTGACAGAAGGTAAGGGCCGGCCCCAGGCCGCGACCGGGCCCCGGGAGCGCGGGGACAGTGCGGGGTTGGTCACATGCATGTTAATTATACCGTCCTTGCCTCTTTGTTTCCCCCCTCCCCGTCCCCCCACACACAAAGGCTTTTCAGTTCCCAGCCTGCACTGGCGCCCCTTCGCCGAGGCCGCCGTCTCCCTCCTCTACCGTCTGGCCGAGAACCCGGACCGGCTGTGCGGGAGCCTCCTCCTCGGCTGCTCCCGGCTCCTCGTCGCCCCGGGGCCCCCAGGCGACTCCCCGCCACCCGGCGCCCAATCGGAGGAGGGCAAAGGTAAGGGGGCCGGGGTGGCGGTGGTGGTTCGAAGCTCGTGTTGGGCAGTGCGATCCAGGGTGGAGTGGGTGTCTCTGTCGTTTTGTATCTCTGTATCCAAACACCTCGCCCTCCCCAGCACATAGACGTCGTGACGAGCAAATAGAATGAGCAAGGGGGAATGCCCAGCTGATCTGAACCCCTTCTCCGCGTGACTCTCTTAAGAATCCCTGTCACAAGAAAAAGAACTTGCCCCAGCGCGCCACGGAATCAGACTGAGAATCTGAATCAGGCTTATTATCGCCAGCATGTGTTGTGAAATCTGTTAATTTAGCAGCAGCAGTTCAATGTGATACATAACCTAGCAGAGAGAGAGAGAAAATGATAATAAATAAAATAAAATAAAACAGAATAAATAAACAAGTAAATCAATTACGTATATTGAATAGATTATTTTTAAAAATGTGCAAAAACAGAAATACTGTATATGAAAGAAAAGCTTCAGTGTCCATTTAGGAATCGGACGGCAGAGGGGAAGAAGCTGTTCCTGAATCGCTGTGTGTGTGCCTTCAGGCTCCTGTACCTCCTGCCTGACGGTGACAGTGAGAAAAGGGACAAGCCCTGGGTGCTGGAGGGTCCTTAATAATGGACACTGCCTTTCTGAGACACCGCTCCCTGAAGATGTCCCGGGTACTTTGTCGGCGAGAGCCCAAGATGGAGCCGACTAGATTTACAACCCTCTGCAGCTTCTTTCGGTCCTGTGCAGTAGCCCCTCCGTACCAGCCTGTCAGAATGCTCTCCACTGTACAACTAGAGAAGTTTTTGAGCGTATTTGTTGACATGCTAAATCTCTTCAAACTCCTAATAAAGTATAGTCACTGTCTTGCCTTCTTTATAACTACATTGATGTGTTGGGACCAGGTCAGATCCTCAGAGATCTTGACACCCAGGAACTTGAAACTGATCACTCTCTCCACTTCTGATCCCTCTCTGAGGATGAGTATGTGTTCCTTCGTTTCCTTTGAACTCCTCCCCTCTCACCCTAAATGGATGCCCTCTGGTATTGGACTATACTTTATCAGGAGTTTGAAGAGATTTGGCATGTCAACAAATACACACAAAAACTTCTATTGATGTACCGTAGAGAGCATTCTGAGTTGGTACATCACTGTCTGGTTTGGGGGTGCTACTGCACAGGACCGAAAGAAGCTGCAGAGGGTTGTAAATCTAGTCGGCTCCATCTTGGGCTCTTGCCGACAAAGTACCCGGGCCATCTTCAGGGAGCGGTGTCTCAGAAAGGCAGCGTCCATGATTAAGGACCCTCCAGCACCCAGGGCTTGTCCCTTTTCTCACTGTCACCGTCAGGTAGGAGGTACAGGAGCCTGAAGGCACACACTCAGAGATTCAGGAACAGCTTCTTCCCCTCTGCCATCCGGTTCCTGAATGGACATTGAACCCTTGGACACTACCTCACTTCCTTAATATATATTCTGTTCTTGCACGATTTTTAATCTATTCAAGTATACTGTGTCACAAACCCCGTGACAGGAATAAAGAACCAGCAGAGATAGAAAACACTATGAAGTCCAGTATTGCTATTAATTAATAATATTTATTAGTAACTAGGCAATACAGTAATATAGCTGTAGATAAATCAAACAGGTTAGCAATGATTTTATATATATGTGTAAGTATATCAGTAAGTGTGGAATATATGTATAAAAAAACAAGCTTCTTTAAGTCTAGGGGTAAAAAGATACAGATAAAGATGATGAGTAAAGTTCAGTTCAGTTTGTGGTATTGAGTTGAGTAGTGATGGAGAGAGAGAGAGAGGGAGAGATTTGAGTCTTCAGGTGAGCTGACGCCGTCGATCTCCTCGTTGTCCTTCGAAATCCTTTAAAAGCCACCGACCGTGACTTTAACAAAGGGGACCGGTTTTCTGTGGTGGAGCCCAGGCGAGGGTGGACACATGGACAACTCCCCACCGGTCAACCCCTTTCCTTTTCACTGCAAGAGCGACTGATCGATCCTCCAAAACCCACTTCTCCTGCGGGCACAACAATGCTCATTCAGGGTCCAAAACGTGTGTCTGAGGTCTGTATCATCTGACCTCCTATTTTATCCTCCAGTGCTGAGCATCAACTGTCATTCAGATAACTCCTCCTTCCTCTCTCCGTGTAAGAAATGCACAAGCAGGCGAACTGTCCTTGCGAAGTATCAACTACCTGCCGAAAATCGTAACATCGAGTGTCCATTAAATAACGCCACCTTCGGTCACCATAGCAATTTGCGAGCTGCTTGGTGCTATTTCTCTCTGTCCAACTCAGCAGACATCCAAAAGTTACTTCCAGTGCCTTAAAGTGACAGTCCAACAGTTAGTCTTCGTCTCTCTCTCTCTTTTACAAACAAGCTGTTGGTATTAAATAACTCTCTCTCTCTCTCTCTTTTCAAAAACACAGTTAGATTAGATTATGAGGACACGCAGTCCTCTTTTAATGTTATTTAGTAATGCATGCATTAAGAAATGATACAATATTTCCTCCGGTGTGATATCACAAAACACAGGACAGACCAAGACTGAAAAAACTGACAAAACCACATAATTTTAACACATAGTTACAACAGTGCAACAATACCGTAAGTTGATGATGAAGTCCATGAGCACAGTAAAAAGTTCAAAGTCTCTCGAGTGTCCCACATCTCACGCCGACGGGAGAAGGAAGAAAAACTCTCCCTGCCAGGCCCAACCACAGTCCGACTCTGAGTCGTCCGAAAACTTCGAGCCTCCGATCAGCCCTCCGACACCGAGCACCATCTCTATCCGAACGATTCGACCTCCATCTCGGTCGTCAGCAGCAGGCAAAGCCGGGGATTTTGAGGCCTTCCCCCCGGAAGATTCTCGATCGCGCAGAAACAACGGCAACGAACCGGCGTTTCAGAAATTCCTCCAGATGTTCCTCTGTGCTTTCGCGTCCGTCTCCATCAAATCAGAATTGTCCACGGCCCCTGTTTAGCGGATACGATATCATTTTCACCGGAGGGCACAGTTCATAAGGGTAATTCAGGACCCCGTCACAACAGTAATTGATTTACTTATCATTATTGTTATTTTTTTCTTCTACGTTATGTATTGCATCGAACTGCTGCTGCTAAGTTAACAAATTCCACAACACATGCCGGCAATGATAAAGCTGAGTCTGATCCGGAGGGAGAAAGGTCCCGGCTGTCCACTGAGATAAGCCTCTCTCGGGTCCCTCCTCGGCCTCTGCCACTACGGGGGGAACAACACAAGTTTGTGCGACCTCTCATCACCGCTCCCGCCCTCCGGTCCAGGCAGAGTCCCGGTGAACCTTTTCTGCACCCTCTGCAAAGACCCCCCCTGACTTTAGGGGACGTGGGGGATGCGTGAGACTCCCTCCCTCCCACAGGAACGTGCATGAACCGAACTCCTTTATAGTAGGTCGCGACGTGCAATCAGCGGCCACCGTGATTGGGCAGAGACGGGGGGAGGGGGCGGCGCAGCTCATAGGGCCGGAATATTCCGCCCTGCATCTCAGAAAGTAAATAATTTATTCCGTTCACCTGTGCCCCTCGTTAAAGCGAACGTCTGACACGCCGACGTGGTCACGAGGTTCAGCTGCCATTCGGGCCGAGCGTCAGAACAGGGGGGGCGGGGAAGAAACGCGTCCTGAGTGACTTTGATTGCTGGTGCCAGATGGGGTGGCTCGAGTATTTCAGAAACCGCTGCTCTCCTGGTAATTCTCGCGCACGGCGGCCTCTCGGGTTTACAGGGAGCGGGAAAATGTCCGGCGAGTGTCAGTTCTTGTTGGTGAGAGAGGTTGGAGGAGAATGGCCAGACTGGTTCAAACTGACAGGAACTCAAATAACCAACCACCTGTTACAGCGGCAGCGGTAGCTGAGAAAGTGGCGACTGCGTGTGGATTTACCGACAGTGGGATCCCGTTTCCCCTGGGAGCACTGGTTCAGCCAGTATGGAAGTCCAGCCAGACCGTTGCCTCGGACGTCTAAGGCCTGACTTGTTCAATCAAGTCAATGCCACAGAGCAATTCAGCGCCCGCGGGTCACGGTGCAGTTTTACTGTCCGAACTGGTTTCGCCGGTTTGCAACTGAGGGGGTGAGGCAGTCTGTGCGGACGTACGGGGTGGGGGGGGGAGGGGAAACCAAGGCCGAGGTTGCTCCTCCCGGCCTGGGATCCTGCTCTCCCTCCCCACGACACCTCAGCCGGTTCCCGTTCAGGGAGCCTCCTCCCGCTTCTGAGGTCCTGACGTTGCCTCTTCTGTTTCCCACCACCCCGCCTTCTGCTTTCCGCCCCTTCCCCTTCCCCCACTCTTCCCCTTCCCCCACTCTTCCCCTCACACACACTTCCCCTCCCCTTCCCCCACCTCTCTTGCACTTCCCTGCCCCCCACTCTTCCCTTCCCCCGCCCTTCACTCCCCCCCGCTCTTCCCTTCCTCCGCTCTTCCCTTCCCCGTCTCTTCCCCTCCCCTCCTCCCTTCCCATCCGCTCCCCACTTGCCCTCCACTCTTCCCCTCCCCCACTCTTCCTCTCCCCTCCTCCCTTCCCCACGCCCCCACACTTCTGCCTCATCCCTTCCCCCACCTCTCTTCCCTTCCCCACCTCTCTACCCTTCCCCCACCTCTCTTCCCCTCACCCCACCTCTCTTCCCCTCACCCCTCACCCCACCTCTCTCACCCCGTCCCCCTCCATCTCTCCCCCTCCCACTCTCTCTCCCCCTCCCCCTCTCCCCCTCCCCCTCTCCCCCTCCCCCTCTCCCCCTCCCCCTCTCCCCCTCCCCCTCCCCCTCTCCCCCTCCCCCTCTCCCCCTCCCCGTCCCCCTCTCTCTCCCCTCCCCCCTCTCTCTTCCCTCCCCGTCCATCTCTCCCCCTCCCGTCCCCCTCTCTCTCCCCTCCCCCCTCTCTCTTCCCTCCCCCTCTCTCTCTCCCCCTCTCTCTCTCCCCCTCTCTCTCTCTCCCCCTCTCTCTCCCCCTCTCTCTCCCCCCTCTCCCTCCCCCCTCTCCCTCCCCCTCTCTCTCTCCCCTCCCCCTCCCCGTCCATCTCTCTCTCTCCCCCTCCCCCTCCCCGCCCATCTCCCCAGGTGGGGTGACGGAGCTGCCGGTTCACATGCTGACCAACCTGGTGAGCCTGGTGGGACAAGTTGCCTTGCAGCAGGTGGTTCACCTGGAGCAGGCCGTCGGCCCCGAGCTCCAGAGGCGACGGCTCGACCGCGAGCAGAAGGCCAACAAGCAGAGAGGAGCCAACAAGCCCAAGGTGTGTGTGTCCGTCCGTCCATCCCTCCGCCAAACAGACACCCCTCTCTGTCCCCAAAAACATCCTACCACAGCCCCTCCCTGGTGATGAATTCCACAGATTCACCACAACCTGGCTGAACAAATTCATCCTCCTTCAAAAGGGACGTCCCTTTGTTCTGAGGCCGTGTCCTCTGGTCCGAGACTCCCCCACCACAGGAAACATCCCCCAATACAGGAAACATCCACTCCATCTGTGTCCTCTGGTCCTAGACTCCCCCCACTACAGGAAACATCCTCTCCACATCCAGTCTATCTGTGTCCTCTGGTCCGAGACTCCCCCACTACGGGAAACATCCTCTCCACATCCACTCTATCTGTGTCCTCTGGTCCGAGACTCCCCACTACAGGAAACATCCTCTCCACATCCACTCTATCTGTCCTCTGGTCCTAGACTCTCCCCACTACAGGAAACATCCTCTCCACATCCACTCTATCTGTGTCCTCTGGTCCGAGACTCCCCCACTATAGGAAACATCCTCTCCACATCCACTCTATCTGTGCCCTCTGGTCCTAGACTCCCCAACTACAGGAAACATCCTCTCCACATCCACTCTATCTGTGTCCTCTGGTCCTAGACTCTCCCCATTATAGGAAACATCCTCTCCACATCCACTCTATCTGTGTCCTCTGGTCCTAGACTCCCCCCACTATAGGAAACATCCTCTCCACATCCACTCTATCTGTGTCCTCTGGTCCTAGACTCCACCACTATAGGAAACATCCTCTCCACATCCATTCTATCTGTGCCCTCTGGTCCTGGACTCCCCCCACGACAGGAAACATTCTCTCCACATCCACTCTATCTGTGTCCTCTGGTCCTAGACTCTCCCCACTACAGGAAACATCCTCTCCACATCCACTCTATCTGTGTCCTCTGGTCCTAGACTCCTCCACTACAGGAAACATCCTCTCCACACCCACTCTATCTGTGTCCTCTGGTCCGAGACTCCCTCACTATAGGAAACATCCTCTCCACATCCACTCTATCTGTGTCCTCTGGTCCGAGACTCCCCCACTGCAGGAAACATTCTCTCCACATCCACTCTATCTGTGGTCCTAGACTCCGCCACTACAGGAAACATCCTCTCCACATCCACTCTATCTGTGTGCTCTGGTCCGAGACTCCCCCAATACAGGAAACATCCTCTCCACATCCACTCTATCTGTGTCCTCTGGTCCTAGACTCCCCCACTACAGGAAACACCCTCTCCACATCCACTCTATCTGTGTCCTCTGGTCCTAGACTCCCCCCACTATAGGAAACATCCTCTCCACATCCACTCTATCTGTGTCCTCTGGTCCGAGACTCCCCACTATAGGAAACATCCTCTCCACATCCACTCTATCTGTGCCCTCTGGTCCTAGACTCCCCAACTACAGGAAACATCCTCTCCACATCCACTCTATCTGTGTCCTCTGGTCCTAGACTCTCCCCATTATAGGAAACATCCTCTCCACATCCACTCTATCTGTGTCCTCTGGTCCTAGACTCCCCCCACTATAGGAAACATCCTCTCCACATCCACTCTATCTGTGGTCCTAGACTCCGCCACTACAGGAAACATCCTCTCCACATCCACTCTATCTGTGTCCTCTGGTCCGAGACTCCCTCACTATAGGAAACATCCTCTCCACATCCACTCTATCTGTGTCCTCTGGTCCGAGACTCCCCCACTACAGGAAACATTCTCTCCACATCCACTCTATCTGTGGTCCTAGACTCCGCCACTACAGGAAACATCCTCTCCACATCCACTCTATCTGTGTCCTCTGGTCCTAGACTCCCCCACTACAGGAAACATCCTCTCCACATCCACTCTATCTGTGTCTTCTGGTCCGAGACTCCCCCACTACAGGAAACATCCTCTCCACATCCACTCTATCTGTGTCCTCTGGTCCTAGACTCCCCCACTACAGGAAACATCCTCTCCACATCCACTCTATCTGTGCCCTCTGGTCCTAGACTCCCCCACTATAGGAAACCATAGAAACCATAGAAACTACAGCACAGAAATAGGCCTTTTGGCCCTTCTTGGCTGTGCCGAACCATTTTCTGCCTAGTCCCACTGACCTGCACACGGACCATATCCCTCCTTACACCTCCCATCCATGTATCTGTCCAATTTATTCTTAAATGTTAAAAAAGAACCCGCATTTACCACCTCGTCTGGCAGCTCATTCCATACTCCCACCACTCTCTGTGTGAAGAAGCCCCCCCGCTAATGTTCCCTGAAAACGTTTCCCCCCCTCACCCTTAACCCATGTCCTCTGGTTTTTTTCTCCCCTTGCCTGAGTGGAAAAAGCCTGCTTGCATTTACTCTATCTATACCCACCATAATTTTATATACTTCTACCAAATCTCCCCTCATTCTTCGACACACCAGGGAATAAAGTCCCAACCTATTCAACCTTTCTCTGTAACTGTGTTTCTCAAGTCCCAGCAACATCCTTGTAAACCTTCTCTGCACTCTTTCAACCTTATTTATATCCTTCCTGTAATTTGGTGACCAAAACTGAACACAATACTCCAGATTTGGCCTCACCAATGCCTTGTACAACCTCACCATAACATTCCAGCTCTTAAACTCAATACTTTGATTAATAAAGGCCAATGTACCAAAAGCTCTCTTTACGACCCTATCTACCTGTTACGCCACTTTTAGGGAATTTTGTATCTGTATTCCCAGATCCCTCTGTTCCACTGCACTCCTCAGTGCCTTACCATTAACCCTGTATGTTCTACCTTGGTTTGTCCTTCCAACGTGCAATACCTCACACTTGTCGGTATTAAACTCCATCTGCCATTTTCCAGCCCATTTTTCCAGCTGGTCCAAGTCCCTCTGCAGGCTCTGAAAACCTTCCTCACTGTCTACTACACCTCCAATCTTTGTATCATCAGCAAACTTGCTGATCCAATTTACCACATTATCATCCAGATCATTGATATAGATGACAGATAACAATGGACCCAGCACCGATCTCTGTGGCACACCACTAGTCACAGGCCTCCACTCGGAGAAGCAATTCTCTACCACCACTCTCTGGCTTCTCCCATCGAGCCAATGTCTAATCCAATTTACCACCTCTCCATGTATACCTAGCGACTGAATTTTCCTAACTAACCTCCCATGCGGGACCTTGTCAAAGGCCTTACTGAAATCCATGTAGACAATATCCACTGCCTTCCCTTCATCCACTTTCCTGGTAACCTCCTCGAAAAAATCCAATAGATTGGTCAAACATGACCTACCACGCAGAAAGCCATGTTGACTCTCCCTAGTAAGTCCCTGTCTATCCAAATGCTTGTAGATTCTGTCTCTTAGTACTCCCTCCAATAACTTACCTACTACTGACGTTAAACTTACCGGCCTATAATTTCCCGGATTACTTTATGATCCTTTTTTAAACAACGGAACAACATGAGCCACTCTCCAATCCTCCAGCACTTCACCCGTAGACAGCGACATTTTAAATATTTCTGCCACGGCCCCCACAATTTCAACACTAGTCTCCTTCAAGGTCCAAGGGAACACTCTGTCAGGTCCCGGGGATTTATCCACTTTAATTTTCCTCAAGACAACAAGGACCTCCTCTCCACATCCACTCTATCTGTGTCCTCTGGTCCGAGACAACCTCACTATAGGAAACATCCTCTCCACATCCACTCTATCTGTGTCCTCTGGTACTAGACTCCCCCACCACAGGAAACATCCACTCCACATCCACTCTATCTGTATCCTCTGGTCCTAGACTCCCCCAATACAGGAAACATCCTCTCCACATCCACTCTATCTGTGTCCTCTGGTCCTAGACTCCCCCACTACAGGAAACATCCTCTCCACATCCACTCTATCTGTGTCCTCTGGTCCTAGACTCGCCCACTACAGGAAACATCCTCTCCACATCCACTCTATCTGTGTCCTCTGGTCCTAGACTCCCCCCACTATAGGAGACATTCTCTCCACATCCACTCTGTCTGTGGTCCTAGACTCCGCCACTACAGGAAACATCCTCTCCACATCCACTCTATCTGTGTCCTCTGGTCCGAGACTCCCCCCACTACAGGAAACATCCTCTCCACATCCACTCTATCTGTGTCCTCTGGTCCTAGACTCCCCCACTACAGGAAACATCCTCTCCACATCCACTCTATCTGTGTCCTCTGGTCCTAGACTCGCCCACTACAGGAAACATCCTCTCCACATCCACTCTATCTGTGTCCTCTGGTCCTAGACTCCCCCACTACAGGAAACATCCTCTCCACATCCACTCTATCTGTGTCCTCTGGTCCTAGACTCGCCCACTACAGGAAACATCCTCTCCATATCCACTCTATCTGTGTCCTCTGGTACTAGACTCCCCCACTACAGGAAACATCCTCTCCACATCCACTCTATCTGTGGTCCTGGACTCCGCCACTACAGGAAACATCCTCTCCACATCCACTCTATCTGTGTCCTCTGGTCCGAGACTCCCTCACTATAGGAAACATCCTCTCCACATCCACTCTATCTGTGTCCTCTGGTCCTAGACTCCCCCCACTACAGGAAACATTCTCTCCACATCCACTCTATCTGTGGTCCTAGACTACGCCACTACAGGAAACATCCTCTCCACATCCACTCTATCTGTGTCCTCTGGTACTAGACTCCCCCACTACAGGAAACATCCTCTCCACATCCACTCTATCTGTGTCCTCTGGTCCTAGACTCCCCCAATACAGGAAACATCCTCTCCACATCCACTCTATCTGTGTCCTCTGGTCCTAGACTCCCCCACTACAGGAAACATCCTCTCCACATCCACTCTATCTGTGTCCTCTGGTCCTAGACTCGCCCACTACAGAAAACATCCTCTCCACATCCACTCTATCTGTGTCCTCTGGTCCTAGACTCCCCCCACTATAGGAAACATTCTCTCCACATCCACTCTATCTGTGGTCCTAGACTCCTCCACTACAGGAAACATCCTCTCCACATCCACTCTATCTGTGTCCTCTGGTCCGAGACTCCCTCACTATAGGAAACATCCTCTCCACATCCACTCTATCTGTGTCCTCTGGTCCGAGACTCCCCCACTACAGGAAACATTCTCTCCACATCCACTCTATCTGTGGTCCTAGACTCCGCCACTACAGGAAACATCCTCTCCACATCCACTCTATCTGTGTCCTCTGGTCCGAGACTCCCCCAATACAGGAAACATCCTCTCCACATCCACTCTATCTGTGTCCTCTGGTCCTAGACTCCCCCACTACAGGAAACACCCTCTCCACATCCACTCTATCTGTGTCCTCTGGTCCTAGACTCCCCCCACTATAGGAAACATCCTCTCTACATCCACTCTATCTGTGTCCTCTGGTCCTAGACTCCCCCACTACAGGAAACATCCTCTCCACATCCACTCTATCTGTGTCCTCTGGTCCTAGACTCTCCCAATACAGGAAACATCCTCTCCACATCCACTCTATCTGTGTCCTCTGGTCCTAGACTCCCACACTACAGGAAACATCCTCTCCTCATCCACTCTATCTGTGTCCTCTGGTCCAAGACTTCGCCCAAAACAGGAAACATCCTCTCCATATCCACTCTATCTGTGTCCTCTGGTCCTAGACTCCCCCCACTATAGGAAACATTCTCTCCACATCCACTCTATCTGTGGTCCTAGACTGCTCCACTACAGGAAACATCCTCTCCACATCCACTCTATCTGTGTCCTCTGGTCCTAGACTCCCCCACTACAGGAAACATCCTCTCCACATCCACTCTATCTGTGTCCTCTGGTCCTAGACTCCCCCACTACAGGAAACATCCTCTCCACATCCACTCTATCTGTGTCCTCTGGTCCTAGACTCCCCCAATACAGGAAACATCCTCTCCACATCCACTCTATCTGTGTCCTCTGGTCCTAGACTCCCCCACTACAGGAAACATCCTCTCCACATCCACTCTGTCTGTGCCCTCTGGTCCGAGACTCCCCCCACTACAGGAAACATCCTCTCCACATCCACTCTATCTGTGTCCTCTGGTTCTAGACTCGCCCACTACAGGAAACATCCTCTCCACATCCACTCTATCTGTGTCCTCTGGTCCTAGACTCCCCCACTACAGAAAACATCCTCTCCACATCCACTCTATCTGTGTCCTCTGGTCCTAGACTCCCCCAATACAGGAAACATCCTCTCCACATCCACTCTATCTGTGTCCTCTGGTCCTAGACTCCCCCACTACAGGAAACATCCTCTCCACATCCACTCTATCTGTGTCCTCTGGTCCTAGACTCGCCCACTACAGGAAACATCCTCTCCACATCCACTCTATCTGTGTCCTCTGGTCCTAGACTCCCCCCACTATAGGAAACATTCTCTCCACATCCACTCTATCTGTGGTCCTAGACTCCTCCACTACAGGAAACATCCTCTCCACATCCACTCTATCTGTGTCCTCTGGTCCGAGACTCCCTCACTATAGGAAACATCCTCTCCACATCCACTCTATCTGTGTCCTCTGGTCCGAGACTCCCCCACTACAGGAAGCATTCTCTCCACATCCACTCTATCTGTGGTCCTAGACTCCGCCACTACAGGAAACACCCTCTCCACATCCACTCTATCTGTGTCCTCTGGTCCTAGACTCCCCCCACTATAGGAAACATCCTCTCTACATCCACTCTATCTGTGTCCTCTGGTCCTAGACTCCCCCACTACAGGAAACATCCTCTCCACATCCACTCTATCTGTGTCCTCTGGTCCTAGACTCTCCCAATACAGGAAACATCCTCTCCACATCCACTCTATCTGTGTCCTCTGGTCCTAGACTCCCCCACTACAGGAAACATCCTCTCCACATCCACTCTATCTGTGTCCTCTGGTCCTAGACTCGCCCACTACAGGAAACATCCTCTCCATATCCACTCTATCTGTGTCCTCTGGTCCTAGACTCCCCCCACTATAGGAAACATTCTCTCCACATCCACTCTATCTGTGGTCCTAGACTGCTCCACTACAGGAAACATCCTCTCCACATCCACTCTATCTGTGTCCTCTGGTCCTAGACTCCCCCACTACAGGAAACATCCTCTCCACATCCACTCTATCTGTGTCCTCTGGTCCTAGACTCCCCCAGTACAGGAAACATCCTCTCCACATCCACTCTATCTGTGTCCTCTGGTCCTAGACTCCCCCAATACAGGAAACATCCTCTCCACATCCACTCTATCTGTGTCCTCTGGTCCTAGACTCCCCCAATACAGGAAACATCCTCTCCACATCCACTCTATCTGTGTCCTCTGGCCCAGACTCCCCCCACTATAGGAAACGTCCTCTCCACATCCACTCTATCTGTGTACTCTGGTCCGAGACTCCCCCCACTACAGGAAACATCCTCTCCACATCCACTCTATCTGTGTCCTCTGGTTCTAGACTCCCCCAATACAGGAAACATCCTCTCCACATCCACTCTATCTGTGTCCTCTGGTCCTAGACTCCCCCACTACAGGAAACATCCTCTCCACATCCACTCTATCTGTGTCCTCTGGTCCTAGACTCGCCCACTACAGGAAACATCCTCTCCACATCCACTCTATCTGTGTCCTCTGGTCCTAGACTCCCCCACTACAGGAAACATCCTCTCCACATCCACTCTATCTGTGTCCTCTGGTCCTAGACTCCCCCAATACAGGAAACATCCTCTCCACATCCACTCTATCTGTGTCCTCTGGTCCTAGACTCCCCCACTACAGGAAACAACTATAGGAAACATCCTCTCCACATCCACTCTATCTGTGACCTCTGGTCCGAGACTCACTACAGGAAACATCCTCTCCACATCCACTCTATCTGTGTCCTCTGGTCCGAGACTCCCCCCACTACAGGAAACATCCTCTCCACATCCACTCTATCTGTGTCCTCTGGTCCGAGACTCCCCCAATACAGGAAACATCCTCTCCACATCCACTCTATCTGTGTCCTCTGGTCCTAGACTCCCCCACTACAGGAAACATCCTCTCCACATCCACTCTATCTGTGTCCTCTGGTCCTAGACTCCCCCCACTACAGGAAACATCCTCTCCACATCCACTCTATCTGTGTCCTCTGGTCCTAGACTCCCCCACTACAGGAAACATCCTCTCCACATCCACTCTATCTGTGTCCTCTGGTCCTAGACTCCCCCAATACAGGAAACATCCTCTCCACATCCACTCTATCTGTGTCCTCTGGTCCTAGACTCCCCCACTACAGGAAACATCCTCTCCACATCCACTCTATCTGTGTCCTCTGGTCCTAGACTCGCCCACTACAGGAAACATCCTCTCCACATCCACTCTATCTGTGTCCTCTGGTCCTAGACTCCCCCCACTATAGGAAACATTCTCTCCACATCCACTCTATCTGTGGTCCTAGACTCCTCCACTACAGGAAACATCCTCTCCACATCCACTCTATCTGTGTCCTCTGGTCCGAGACTCCCTCACTATAGGAAACATCCTCTCCACATCCACTCTATCTGTGTCCTCTGGTCCGAGACTCCCCCACTACAGGAAACATTCTCTCCACATCCACTCTATCTGTGGTCCTAGACTCCGCCACTACAGGAAACATCCTCTCCACATCCACTCTATCTGTGTCCTCTGGTCCGAGACTCCCCCAATACAGGAAACATCCTCTCCACATCCACTCTATCTGTGTCCTCTGGTCCTAGACTCCCCCACTACAGGAAACACCCTCTCCACATCCACTCTATCTGTGTCCTCTGGTCCTAGACTCCCCCCACTATAGGAAACATCCTCTCTACATCCACTCTATCTGTGTCCTCTGGTCCTAGACTCCCCCACTACAGGAAACATCCTCTCCACATCCACTCTATCTGTGTCCTCTGGTCCTAGACTCTCCCAATACAGGAAACATCCTCTCCACATCCACTCTATCTGTGTCCTCTGGTCCTAGACTCCCCCACTACAGGAAACATCCTCTCCACATCCACTCTATCTGTGTCCTCTGGTCCTAGACTCGCCCACTACAGGAAACATCCTCTCCATATCCACTCTATCTGTGTCCTCTGGTCCTAGACTCCCCCCACTATAGGAAACATTCTCTCCACATCCACTCTATCTGTGGTCCTAGACTCCTCCACTACAGGAAACATCCTCTCCACATCCACTCTATCTGTGTCCTCTGGTCCTAGACTCCCCCACTACAGGAAACATCCTCTCCACATCCACTCTATCTGTGTCCTCTGGTCCTAGACTCCCCCACTACAGGAAACATCCTCTCCACATCCACTCTATCTGTGTCCTCTGGTCCTAGACTCCCCCAATACAGGAAACATCCTCTCCACATCCACTCTATCTGTGTCCTCTGGTCCTAGACTCCCCCACTACAGGAAACATCCTCTCCACATCCACTCTATCTGTGCCCTCTGGTCCGAGACTCCACCACTACAGGAAACATCCTCTCCACATCCACTCTATCTGTGTCCTCTGGTCCTAGACTCCCCCCACTACAGGAAACATCCTCTCCACATCCACTCTATCTGTGTCCTCTGGTCCTAGACTCCCCCCACTATAGGAAACATCCTCTCCACATCCACTCTATCTGTGTCCTCTGGTCCTGGACTCCCCCAATACAGGAAACATCCTCTCCACATCCACTCTATCTGTGTCCTCTGGTCCTAGACTCCCCCCACTACAGGAAACATCCTCTCCACATCCACTCTATCTGTGTCCTCTGTTCCTAGACTCCCCCACTACAGGAAACATCCTCTCCACATCCACTCTATCTGTGTCCTCTGGTCCTAGACTCCCCCACTACAGGAAACATCCTCTCCACATCCACTCTATCTGTGTCCTCTGGTCCTAGACTCGCCCACTACAGGAAACATCCTCTCCACATCCACTCTATCTGTGTCCTCTGGTCCTAGACTCCCCCCACTATAGGAGACATTCTCTCCACATCCACTCTATCTGTGGTCCTAGACTCTGCCACTACAGGAAACATCCTCTCCACATCCACTCTATCTGTGTCCTCTGGTCCGAGACTCCCTCACTATAGGAAACATCCTCTCCACATCCACTCTATCTGTGTCCTCTGGTCCTAGACTCCCCCCACTACAGGAAACATTCTCTCCACATCCACTCTATCTGTGGTCCTAGACTCCGCCACTACAGGAAACATCCTCTCCACATCCACTCTATCTGTGTCCTCTGGTACTAGACTCCCCCAATACAGGAAACATCCTCTCCACATCCACTCTATCTGTGTCCTCTGGTCCTAGACTCCCCCCACTACAGGAAACATCCTCTCCACATCCACTCTATCTGTGTCCTCTGGTCCTAGACTCCCCCAATACAGGAAACATCCTCTCCACATCCACTCTATCTGTGTCCTCTGGTCCTAGACTCCCCCACTACAGGAAACATCCTCTCCACATCCACTCTATCTGTGTCCTCTGGTCCTAGACTCGCCCACTACAGGAAACATCCTCTCCACATCCACTCTATCTGTGTCCTCTGGTCCTTGACTCCCCCCACTATAGGAAACATTCTCTCCACATCCACTCTATCTGTGGTCCTAGACTCTGCCACTACAGGAAACATCCTCTCCACATCCACTCTATCTGTGTCCTCTGGTCCTAGACTCCCCCACTACAGGAAACATCCTCTCCACATCCACTCTATCTGTGTCCTCTGGTCCTAGACTCCCCCACTACAGGAAACATCCTCTCCACATCCACTCTATCTGTGTCCTCTGGTCCTAGACTCCCCCAATACAGGAAACATCCTCTCCACATCCACTCTATCTGTGTCCTCTGGTCCTAGACTCCCCCAATACAGGAAACATCCTCTCCACATCCACTCTATCTGTGTCCTCTGGCCCAGACTCCCCCCACTACAGGAAACATCCTCTCCACATCCACTCTATCTGTGTCCTCTGGTTCTAGACTCCCCCAATACAGGAAACATCCTCTCCACATCCACTCTATCTGTGTCCTCTGGTCCTAGACTCCCCCACTACAGGAAACATCCTCTCCACATCCACTCTATCTGTGTCCTCTGGTCCTAGACTCGCCCACTACAGGAAACATCCTCTCCACATCCACTCTATCTGTGTCCTCTGGTCCTAGACTCCCCCACTACAGGAAACATCCTCTCCACATCCACTCTATCTGTGTCCTCTGGTCCTAGACTCCCCCAATACAGGAAACATCCTCTCCACATCCACTCTATCTGTGTCCTCTGGTCCTAGACTCCCCCACTACAGGAAACATCCTCTCCACATCCACTCTATCTGTGTCCTCTGGTCCTAGACTCGCCCACTACAGGAAACATCCTCTCCACATCCACTCTATCTGTGTCCTCTGGTCCTAGACTCCCCCCACTATAGGAAACATTCTCTCCACATCCACTCTATCTGTGGTCCTAGACTCCTCCACTACAGGAAACATCCTCTCCACATCCACTCTATCTGTGTCCTCTGGTCCGAGACTCCCTCACTATAGGAAACATCCTCTCCACATCCACTCTATCTGTGTCCTCTGGTCCAGACTCCCCCACTACAGGAACATGTGGTCCTAGACTCCGCCACTACAGGAAACATCCTCTCCACATCCACTCTATCTGTGTCCTCTGGTCCGAGACTCCCCCAATACAGGAAACATCCTCTCCACATCCACTCTATCTGTGTCCTCTGGTCCTAGACTCCCCCACTACAGGAAACACCCTCTCCACATCCACTCTATCTGTGTCCTCTGGTCCTAGACTCCCCCCACTATAGGAAACATCCTCTCTACATCCACTCTATCTGTGTCCTCTGGTCCTAGACTCCCCCACTACAGGAAACATCCTCTCCACATCCACTCTATCTGTGTCCTCTGGTCCTAGACTCTCCCAATACAGGAAACATCCTCTCCACATCCACTCTATCTGTGTCCTCTGGTCCTAGACTCCCCCACTACAGGAAACATCCTCTCCACATCCACTCAATCTGTGTCCTCTGGTCCTAGACTCGCCCACTACAGGAAACATCCTCTCCATATCCACTCTATCTGTGTCCTCTGGTCCTAGTCTCCCCCCACTATAGGAAACATTCTCTCCACATCCACTCTATCTGTGGTCCTAGACTCCTCCACTACAGGAAACATCCTCTCCACATCCACTCTATCTGTGTCCTCTGGTCCTAGACTCCCCCACTACAGGAAACATCCTCTCCACATCCACTCTATCTGTGTCCTCTGGTCCTAGACTCCCCCACTACAGGAAACATCCTCTCCACATCCACTCTATCTGTGTCCTCTGGTCCTAGACTCCCCCAATACAGGAAACATCCTCTCCACATCCACTCTATCTGTGTCCTCTGGTCCTAGACTCCCCCACTACAGGAAACATCCTCTCCACATCCACTCTATCTGTGCCCTCTGGTCCGAGACTCCACCACTACAAATAAACATCTGCTCCACATCCACACTATCTGTGCCCTCGGATCCTAGACTCCCCCCACTACAGGGAACGTCCTCTCCACATCCACTCTGTCTGTGTCCTCTGGTCCTAGACTCCCCCCACTATAGGAAACATCCTCTCCACATCCACTCTATCTCTGTCCTCTGGTCCTGGACTCCCCCACTACAGGAAACATCCTCTCCACATCCACTCTATCTGTGTCCTCTGGTCCTAGACTCCCCCCACTACAGGAAACATCCTCTCCACATCCACTCTATCTGTGTCCTCTGTTCCTAGACTCCCCCACTACAGGAAACATCCTCTCCACATCCACTCTATCTGTGTCCTCTGGTCCTAGACTCCCCCACTACAGGAAACATCCTCTCCACATCCACTCTATCTGTGTCCTCTGGTCCTAGACTCGCCCACTACAGGAAACATCCTCTCCACATCCACTCTATCTGTGTCCTCTGGTCCTAGACTCCCCCCACTATAGGAGACATTCTCTCCACATCCACTCTATCTGTGGTCCTAGACTCTGCCACTACAGGAAACATCCTCTCCACATCCACTCTATCTGTGTCCTCTGGTCCGAGACTCCCTCACTATAGGAAACATCCTCTCCACATCCACTCTATCAGTGTCCTCTGGTCCTAGACTCCCCCCACTACATGAAACATTCTCTCCACATCCACTCTATCTGTGGTCCTAGACTCCGCCACTACAGGAAACATCCTCTCCACATCCACTCTATCTGTGTCCTCTGGTACTAGACTCCCCCAATACAGGAAACATCCTCTCCACATCCACTCTATCTGTGTCCTCTGGTCCGAGACTCCCCCCACTACAGGAAACATCCTCTCCACATCCACTCTATCTGTGTCCTCTGGTTCTAGACTCCCCCAATACAGGAAACATCCTCTCCACATCCACTCTATCTGTGTCCTCTGGTCCTAGACTCCCCCACTACAGGAAACATCCTCTCCATATCCACTCTATCTGTGTCCTCTGGTCCTAGACTCGCCCACTACAGGAAACATCCTCTCCACATCCACTCTATCTGTGTCCTCTGGTCCTTGACTCCCCCCACTATAGGAGACATTCTCTCCACATCCACTCTATCTGTGGTCCTAGACTCTGCCACTACAGGAAACATCCTCTCCACATCCACTCTATCTGTGTCCTCTGGTACTAGACTCCCCCACTACAGGAAACATCCTCTCCACATCCACTCTATCTGTGTCCTCTGGTCCTAGACTCCCCCAATACAGGAAACATCCTCTCCACATCCACTCTATCTGTGTCCTCTGGTCCTAGACTCGCCCACTACAGGAAACATCCTCTCCACATCCACTCTATCTGTGTCCTCTGGTCCTAGACTCCCCCACTACGGGAAACATCCTCTCCACATCCACTCTATCTGTGTCCTCTGGTCCTAGACTCCCCCACTATGGGAAACATCCTCTCCACATCCACTCCATCTGTGTCCTCTGGTCCTAGACTCCCTCACTATAATAAACATCCTCTCCACATCCATTCTATCTGTGTCCTCTGGTCCTAGACTCCGCCACTACAGGAAACATCCTCTCCACGTTCACTCTATCTGTGTCCTCTGGCCCTAGACTCCCCCACTACAGGAAACATCCTCTCCACATCCACTCTATCTGTGTCCTCTGGTCCTAGACTCCCCCACTACACGAAACATCCTCTCCTCATCCACTTTATCTGTCTCCTCTGGTCCGAGACTCGCCCACTACAAATACGTCCTCTCCACATCCACTCTATCTGTGTCCTCCGGTCATAGACTCCCCCACTACAGGAAACATCCTCTCACACATCCACTCCATCTGTGTCCTCTGGTCCGAGACCCCCCCACTACAGGAAACATCCTCTCCACATCCACTCTATCTGTGTCCTCTGGTCCTAGACTCTCCCACTACAGGAAACATCTTCTCCACATCCACTTTATCTGTGTCCTCTGGTCCTAGACTCCCCCACTACAGGAAACATCCTCTCCACATCCACTCTATCTGTGTCCTCTGGTCCTAGACTCCCCCACTACAGGAAACATCCTCTCCACATCCACTCTATCTGTGTCCTCATCTCCACCTGCCTGCCTGTCCCCCATAGCCCTTAATTCCCTTCCTATGCAAGAATCTACCCAACCTTGTCTTAAATATATTTACTGCGGTAGCCTCCACTACTTCATTGGGCAGAGAATTCCACAGATTCACCACGTTCTGGGAGAAGAAGTTCTTGCTCATCTCTGTCCTCAATCTTCTCCCCCAAATGTTGAGGCTCTGTCCTCTCGTTCTCATCTTGCCTACCAGTGGAAATGACTTTCCTGTCTCTATCTTAACTATCCCTTTCTTAATTTTATAAGTTTCTATAAGATCTCCTCTCGTCCTTGTGAACTCCAGCGAGTGCAGGCCCAGGCGACTCGATCTCCCCTCATAGTCTAACCCACCCTCAACTCTGGAATCGACCCGGTGAACCTCCTCTGCGCCGCCCGCAAAGCCAGTATCTCCTCTCCAATGCCAGCGTGTCCCGTGTGGCCAGCCCCTCCCTCTCATCCTGTCAGATGGAAATGTCTGCTGGAGCTTTTTCCAATAACCGCGGGCGGCGGGGGGGGCGGGATGGGAAAAGTGGGCAGGTGGAGCTGAGCCGGCGGGCAAATGGGCTACCGGACCGGGTGTGGGGTGGGGGCGGTCGGGACGACTGGCGGCTCCCCCATCCCCCTCCGTTTCTTGACGAAGCTCCTTCTGTGTCCCTGCAGCGGGCCAGCGTCAGCGCCATCGAGGAGGAGCTGGGCTTGGCGGAGAACGCGGCCGAGGACACAGAGGCGGAGCTGGTGCGCAAGGTTTGCGACGCGGAGCTGCTGCAGGGTAGGTGTCCGGTCGGCCGGCCCGGAGTGCGTGCGACCTGACTTCCAGCCAGCCTGCCGTGTGGAACCTTTTCCAAGGCTTTACTGAAGTCCGCAGAGATGGCTTCACCCACCCTGCCCACGTTGGCCTTCCTCGTTACTTTTTTAAAGGCTCTCAGTCGAATTTGTAAAAGTTTTCAATGATTAGAGATGAGCCTTATTTATTAAATAATTTATTAATTTTTTAAATAATTCCTTTATTAGCTGTTTAAATATTTATTAAAGCTGGCCTGCATTTGTTACGTGCACATCGAAACGTCTCATTCATCTTCACGGCCAGCGCAATGCGAGGTTCGTGCTGGGGGCCCCCACTCCCAACACCAGCGTGGCGTGCCCTCCACTTACGAACCCCAACCGGACTGTGGGTGGGAACCAGAGCACCCGGGGGAAACCCACGCGGTACCAAATGCTTGCAGGCAGCGGCGGGAAAGGAACCCGGCTCGCAGCTCGCTGGGGCTGTTAAACGGTGTGCTAACATCGAGCGGATTGAGTGATTGTTTTGGATACAGAGTGAACTTCCCCCTCCTCCTCCACCTCCCCTCCCCTCTCCTCCTCCCCTCCCCTCTCCTCCTCCCCTCCCCTCCTCTACCTCCCCTCCCCTCTCCTCCTCTACCTCCCCTCCCCTTCTCTACCTCCCCTCCCCTCCTCCACCTCCCCTCCCCTCTCCTCCTCGACCTCCCCTCCCTTTCTCTACCTCTCCTCCTCTACCTCCCCTCCCCTCCTCCACCTCCCCTCCCCTCCTCTACCTCCCCTCCCCTCTCCTCCTCTACCTCCCCTCCCCTCTCCTCCTCCCCTCCCCTCCCCTCTCATCCTCTACCTCCCCTCCCCTCCTCTACCTCCCCTCCCCTCTCCTCCTCTACCTCCCCTCCCCTTCTCTACCTCCCCTCCCCTCCTCCACCTCCCCTCCCCTCTCCTCCTCTACCTCCCCTCCCCTCTCCTCGACCTCCCCTTCCCTTCTCTACCTCCGCTCCCCTCTCCTCCTCTACCTCCCCTCCCCTCCTCCACCTCCCGTCCCTCCCCTCCCGTTCTCTACCTCCCCTCCCCTCTCCTCCTCTACCTCCCCCTCTCCTCTACCTCCCCTCTCCTCTCCTCCCTACCTCCCCTCCCCTCCCCTCCTCTACCTCCCCTCCCCTCCTCTACCTCCCCTCCCCTCCTCTACCTCCCCTCTCCTCCAACACCTCCCCTCCCCTCCTCCACCTCCCCTCCCCTCTCCTCCTCCACCTCCCCTTTCCTCCTCTACCTCCCCTCCCCTCCTCCACCTCCCCTCTCCTCTCCTCCTCTACCTCCCCTCCCCTCCTCCACCTCCCCTCTCCGCCTCCACCTCCCCTCCCCTCCTCCACCTCCCCTCCCCTCCTCCACCTCCCCTCCCCTCTCCTCCTCCCCTCCCCTCCCCTCTCCTCGACCTCCCCTCCCCTCCCCTCCTCTACCTCCCCTCCCCTCCTCTACCTCCCCTCCCCTCCTCCACCTCCCCTCCCCTCCTCCACCTCCCCTCCCCTCCACCTCCCCTCCCCTCTCCTCCTCGACCTCCCCTCCCCTCCCCCCCTCCACTTCCCCTCTCCTCCTCCACCTCCCCTCCCCTCTCCACCTCCCCTCCCCTCTCCTCCTCCCCTCCCCTCTCCTCCTCCCCTCCCCTCCCCTCCCCTCCTCCACCTCCCCTCCCCTCTCCTCCTCCCCTCCCCTCTCCTCCTCGACCTCCCCTCCCCTCTCCTCCTCGACCTCCCCTCCCCTCCCTTCCTCCCTTCGCCTCTCCTCCTTCCCTCCCCTCCCCTCCTCCACCTCCCCTCCCCTCCTCTACCTCCCCTCTCCTCCTCTACCTCCACTCCCCTCCCCTCTCTTCCTCCCCTCCCCTCTCCTCCTCCCCTCCCCTCCTCCCCTCCCCTCTCCTCCTCGACCTCCCCTCCCCTCCCCTCCTCCTCTCCCCTCTCCTCCTCCCCTCCCCTCCCCTCCCCTCCTCCCCTCCCCTCCCCTCTCCTCCTCCCCTCCCCTCCTCTACCTCCCCTCCCCTCTCCTCCTCTACCTCCCCTCCTCTCCCCTCCCTCCCCTCCTCCCCTCTCCTCCCCACCCTCCCCCCCTCCCCTCCCCTCTCCTCCTCCCCCTCCCTCTCCCTCTCCCTGCCTCTCTCTCACACCCTCCCCCCTCCCTCCCCCTCCCCCTCCCCTCCTCCTCTCCCTCTCCGTCACCCTCCCCTCCCCCTCCCCCTCCCCCTCCCTCTCCCCCTCCCCCTCCCCCCTCCCCCTCCCTCTCCCCCTCCCCCTCCCTCTCCCTCTCCCTGCCTCTCTCTCACACCCTCCCCCTCCCCCTCCCCCTTCCTCTCCCCTCCCCCCTCCCCCTCCCTCCCCCTCTCCCTCCCTCTCCCTCTCCCTCTCCCTGCCTCTCTCTCACACCCTCCCTCCCCCCTCCCTCCCTCCCCCTCCCCCTCTCCCTCTCCCTCCCCCTCTGCCTCTCCCCCTCCCCCTCTCCCTCTCCCTGCCTCTCTCTCACACCCTCCCCCTCCCCCTCCCCCTTCCTCTCCCCTCCCCCCCTCCCTCTCCCCCTCTCCCTCCCCCTCCCCCCTCCCCCTCCCTCCCTCTCCCTCTCCCTCTCCCTGCCTCTCTCTCACACCCTCCCCCCTCCCCCTCCCCCTCCCCCTCCCCCCTCCCCCTCCCCCTCCCCCCTCCCCCTCCCTCTCCCTCTCCCTCTCCCTCTCCCTCTCTCTCTCTCTCACACTGACAGAGGGACAGCTTCTCTCGGCCTTCATCCCCCTGGTGGTGAAGCTGTGCAGTAACCCTGGCGTGTACAGCGACCCGGACCTGGCCACGGCCTCCTGCCTCGCCCTCTGCAAACTGGCAATCGTCAGGTAACACGGGGGGCCTCGGAGGAAGGAGGGGGCAGGGAGGGGTGGGAGGATGTAGGGAAGGGCGTGGAGAGGGGGACTGAGCCTAATGCCCTCTCACCCTTCCCCTCTCCCCCTCTCCACAGCCACGACTTCTGTGAGTCGCACCTGCGTCTGCTCTTCACCCTGCTGGAGAAATCAGCTCTGCCCGCCATCCGATCCAACACCATGGTAGCCCTTGGGGACCTCAGCTTCCGATTCCCCAACCTCATCGAGCCCTGGACCCCTCACCTGTACGCCAGGTAAACGCCACAATCCTCTCTGGAGCGCGGAGGGTGACGGGTCACTGAGGGACGGTATGAGGGAGCTGGATTAACGTCAGTGACACAGGACACTGGGGGAGAGGGGTCACTGAGGGACGGTGTGAGGGAGCTGGGTTAACGTCAGTGACACAGGACGCTGGGGGAGAGGGGTCACTGAGGGACGGTGTGAGGGAGCTGGATTAACGTCAGTGGGGGATACAGTCGATGACACAGGACGCTGGGGGAGAGGGGTCACCGAGGGACGGTGTGAGGGAGCTGGATTAACGTCAGTGACACAGGACACTGGGGGAGAGGGGTCACTGAGGGACAGTGTGAGGGAGCTGGGTTAACGTCAGTGACACAGGACGCTGGGGGAGTGGGGTCACTGAGGGACGGTGTGAGGGAGCTGGATTAACGTCAGTGACACAGGACGCTGGGGGAGAGGGGTCACTGAGGGACGGTGTGAGGGAGCTGGGTTAACGTCAGTGACACAGGACGCTGGGGGAGAGGGGTCACTGAGGGACGGTGTGAGGGAGCTGGATTAACGTCAGTGGGGACACAGTCAGTGACACAGGACGCTGGGGGAGAGGGGTCACTGAGGGATGGTCTGAGGGAGCTGGGTTAACGTCAGTGACACAGGAGGCTGGGGGAGAGGGGTCACTGAGGGACGGTGTGAGGGAGCTGGATTAACGTCAGTGGGGATACAGTCGGTGACACAGGACGCTGGGGGAGAGGGGTCACTGAGGGACGGTGTGAGGGAGCTGGATTAACGTCAGTGGGGATACAGTCGGTGACACAGGACGCTGGGGGAGAGGGGTCACTGAGGGACGGTGTGAGGGAGCTGGATTAACGTCAGTGGGGACACAGTCAGTGACACAGGACATTGGGGGAGAGGGGTCACTGAGGGACGGTGTGAGGGAGCTGGGTTAAAGTCAAGGGGGACACAGTCAATGACACAGGATGCTGGGGGAGAGGGGTCACTGAGGGACAGTATGAGGAATCTGGGATTAACGTCAGTGGGGATACAGTCGGTGACACAGGACGCTGGGGGAGAGGGGTCACTGAGGGACGGTGTGAGGGAGCTGGATTAACGTCAGTGGGGATACAGTCGGTGACACAGGACGCTGGGGGAGAGGGGTCACTGAGGGACGGTGTGAGGGAGCTGGATTAACGTCAGTGGGGACACAGTCAGTGACACAGGACGCTGGGGGAGAGGGGTCACTGAGGGACGGTGTGAGGGAGCTGGATTAACGTCAGTGAGGACACAATCAGTGACACAGGACGCTGGGGGAGAGGGGTCACTCAGGGACGGTCTGAGGGAGCTGGGTTAACGTCAGTGACACAGGACGCTGGGGGAGAGGGGTCACTGAGGGACGGTGTGAGGGAGCTGGGTTAACGTCAGTGGGGACACTGTCAGTGACACAGGACGCTGGGGGAGAGGGGTCACTGAGGGACGGTGTGAGGGAGCTGGGTTAAAGTCAGGGGGGACACAGGACGCTGGGGGAGAGGGGTCACCGAGTGACGGTGTGAGGGAGCTGGATTAACGTCAGTGACACAGGACGCTGGGGGAGAGGGGTCACTGAGGGACGGTGTGAGGGAGCTGGGTTAACGTCAGTGGGGACACAGTCAGTGACACAGGACGCTGGGGGAGAGGGGTCACTGAGGGACGGTGTGAGGGAGCTGGATTAACGTCAGTGACACAGGACGCTGGGGGAGAGGGGACACTGAGGGACGGTGTGAGGGAGCTGGATTAACGCCAGTGGGGACACAGTCAGTGACACAGGATGCTGGGGGAGATGGGTCACTGAGGGACGGTGTGAGGGAGCTGGATTAACGTCAGTGACACAGGACGCTGGGGGAGAGGGGTCACTGAGGGACGGTGTGAGGGAGCTGGGTTAACGTCAGTGGGGACACAGTCAGTGACACAGGAGTCACTGAGGGACAGTGTGAGGGAGCTGGGTTAACGTCAGTGGGGATACAGTCAGTGACACCGGGTGCTGGGGGAGAGGAGTTTACATCAGCAACTCACTGATCCTCCTCCCTCCTTGCTCAGGCTGCGTGACCCCTCCCCTGCCGTCCGCCGAACCGCCCTGATTGTTATGACCCACCTCATTCTGAAGGACATGGTGAAGGTGAAAGGTCAAATCAGTGAAATGGCCTCGCTACTCGTTGACGAGGAGGAAGAGATCGCCTTGCTGGCCCGTAGCTTCTTCAATGAGTTGTCCAACAAGGTACAATTATCCATACTGGGCTTTTTTCCTGCTTCTTTACACACACACCCCCTTCCAAACCCCCTCCACCTCCTTTCTTTCCCATCTCCACCATCTCACCCTCGCAGTTGGCTTCTTATTGTTACAAGTGTGCCTCGAGCTCTCGGGAGGGTGCAGAGGAGATTCACCAGGATGCTGCCTGGATTAGAGAGGGTGCAGAGGAGATTCACCGGGACGCTGCCCGGATTAGAGAGGGTGCAGAGGAGATTCACCAGGATGCTGCCTGGATTAGAGAGGGTGCAGAGGAGATTCACCAAGATGCTGCCTGGATTAGAGAGGGTGCAGAGGAGATTCACCAGGATGCTGCCCGGATTAGAGAGGGTGCAGAGGAGATTCACCAGGACGCTGCCTGGATTAGAGAGGGTGCCGAGCAGAGTCACCAAGATGCTGCCTGGATTAGAGAGGGTGCAGAGGAGATTCACCAGGATGCTGCCTGGATTAGAGAGGATGCAGAGGAGATTGACCAGGATGCTGCCTGGATTAGAGAGGGTGCAGAGGAGATTCGCCAGGATGCTGCCTGGATTAGAGAGGGTGCAGAGAAGATTGACCAGGATGCTGCCTGGATTAGAGAGAGTGCAGAGGAGATTCACCAGGATGCTGCCTGGATTAGAGAGGGTGCAGAGGAGATTCACCAGGATGCTGCCTGGATTAGAGAGGGTGCAGAGGAGAGTCACCAGGATGCTGCCTGGATTAGAGAGGGTGCAGAGGAGATTCACCAGGATGCTACCTGGATTAGAGAGGGTGCAGAGGAGATTCACCAGGATGCTGCCCGGATTAGAGAGGGTGCAGAGGAGATTCACCAGGATGCTGCCTGGATTAGAGAGGGTGCAGAGGAGATTCACCAGGACGCTGCCCGGATTAGAGAGGGTGCAGAGGAGATTCACCAGGATGCTGCCTGGATTAGAGAGGGTGCAGAGGAGATTCTCCAGGACGCTGCCCGGATTAGAGAGGGTGCAGAGGAGATTCTCCAGGATGCTGCCTGGATTAGAGAGAGTGCAGAGGAGATTCGTCAGGACGCTGCCTGGATTAGAGAGGGTGCAGAGGAGATTCACCAGGATGCTGCCTCGATTAGAGAGGGTGCAGAGGAGATTCACCAGGATGCTGCCTGGATTAGAGAGGGTGCAGAGGAGATTCACCAGGATGCTGCCTGGATTAGAGAGGGTGCAGAGGAGATTCACCAGGATGCTGCCTGGATTAGACAGGGTGCAGAGGAGATTCACCAGGATGCTGCCTGGATTAGAGAGGGTGCAGACGAGATTCACCGGGATGCTGTCTGGATTAGAGAGGGCGCAGAGGAGATTCACCGGGATGCTGCCTGGATTAGAGAGGATGCAGAGGAGATTCACCGGGATGCTGCCTGGATTAGAGAGGGTGCAGAGGAGATTCACCAGGATGCTGCCTGGATTAGAGAGGGTGCAGAGGAGATTCGCCGGGACGCTGCCTGGATTAGAGAGGGTGCAGAGGAGATTCACCAGGATGCTGCCTGGATTAGAGAGGGTGCAGAGGAGATTCACCAGGATGCTGCCTGGATTAGAGAGGGTGCAGAGGAGATTCACCAGGACGCTGCCTGGATTAGAGAGGGTGCAGAGGAGATTCACCAGGACGCTGCCTGGATTAGAGAGGGTGCAGAGGAGATTCGCCAGGATGCTGCCTGGATTAGGGAGGGTGCAGAGGAGATTCGCCAGGATGCTGCCCAGATTAGAGAGGGTGCAGAGGAGATTCACCAGGATGCTGCCCAGATTAGAGAGGGTGCAGAGGAGATTCACCAGGATGCTGCCCGGATTAGAGAGGGTGCAGCGGAGATTCACCAGGATGCTGCCTGGATTAGAGAGGGTGCAGAGGAGATTCACCAGGATGCTGCCTGGATCAGAGAGGGAGCAGTGGAGATTCACCAGGATGCTGCCCAGATTAGAGAGGGTGCAGAGGAGATTCACCAGGATGCTGCCTGGATTAGAGAGGATGCAGAGGAGATTCACCAGGATGCTGCCTGGATTAGAGAGGGTGCGGAAGAGATTCACCGGGACGCTGCCTGGATTAGAGAGGATGCAGAGGAGATTCACCGGGACGATGCCTGGATTAGAGAGGGTGCAGAGGAGATTCACCGGGCTGCTGCCTGGATTAGAGAGGGTGCAGAGGAGATTCGCCAGGATGCTGCCCAGATTAGAGAGGGTGCAGAGGAGATTCACCAGGATGCTGCCCGGATTAGAGAGGGTGCAGAGGAGATTCACCAGGATGCTGCCCAGATTAGAGAGGGTGCAGAGGAGATTCACCAGGATGCTGCCCGGATTAGAGAGGGTGCAGAGGAGATTCACCAGGATGCTGCCCGGATTAGAGAGCGTGTAGAGGAGATTCACCAGGATGCTGCCCGGATTAGAGAGGGTGCAGAGGAGATTCACCAGGATGCTGCCCGGATTAGAGAGGGTGCAGAGGAGATTCACCAGGATGCTGCCCGGATTAGAGAGGGTGCAGAGTAGATTCACCAGGATGCTGCCTGGATCAGAGAGGGTGCAGAGGAGATTCACCAGGATGCTGCCCAGATTAGAGAGGGTGCAGAGGAGATTCACCAGGATGCTGCCCGGATTAGAGAGGGTGTAGAGGAGATTCACCAGGATGCTGCCCGGATTAGAGAGGGTGCAGAGGAGATTCACCAGGATGCTGCCCGGATTAGAGAGGGTGCAGAGGAGATTCACCAGGATGCTGCCTGGATTAGAGAGGGTGCAGAGGAGATTCACCAGGATGCTGCCCGGATTGGAGAGGGTGTAGAGGAGATTCACCAGGATGCTGCCCGGATTAGAGAGGGTGCAGAGGGGATTCACCAGGATGCTGCCCGGATTAGAGAGGGTATAGAGGAGATTCACCAGGATGCTGCCCGGATTAGAGAGGGTGCAGAGGAGATTCGCCAGAATGCTGCCTGGATTAGAGAGGGTGCAGAGGAGATTCACCAGGATGCTGCCTGGATTAGAGAGGGTGCAGAGGAGATTCGCCAGAATGCTGCCTGGATTAGAGAGGGTGCAGAGGTGATTCACCAGGATGCTGCCTGGATTAGAGAGGGTGCAGAGGAGATTCACCAGGATGCTGCCTGGATTAGAGAGGGTGCAGAGGAGATTCGCCGGGACGCTGCCTGGATTAGAGAGGGTGCAGAGGAGATTCACCAGGATGCTGCCTGGATTAGAGAGGGTGCAGAGGAGATTCACCAGGATGCTGCCTGGATTAGAGAGGGTGCAGAGGAGATTCACCAGGATGCTGCCTGGAGTAGAGAGGGTGCAGAGGAGATTCACCAGGACGCTGCCTGGATTAGAGAGGGTGCAGAGGAGATTCGCCAGGATGCTGCCTGGATTAGGGAGGGTGCAGAGGAGATTCGCCAGGATGCTGCCCAGATTAGAGAGGGTGCAGAGGAGATTCACCAGGATGCTGCCCGGATTAGAGAGGGTGCAGAGGAGATTCACCAGGATGCTGCCTGGATTAGAGAGGGTGCAGAGGAGATTCACCAGGATGCTGCCTGGATCAGAGAGGGAGCAGTGGAGATTCACCAGGATGCTGCCCAGATTAGAGAGGGTGCAGAGGAGATTCACCAGGATGCTGCCTGGATTAGAGAGGGTGCGGAAGAGATTCACCGGGACACTGCCTGGATTAGAGAGGATGCAGAGGAGATTCACCGGGACGATGCCTGGATTAGAGAGGGTGCAGATGAGATTCACCAAGATGCTGCCTGGATTACAGAGGATGCAGAGGAGATTCACCGGGCTGCTGCCTGGATTAGAGAGGGTGCAGAGGAGATTCGCCAGGATGCTGCCCAGATTAGAGAGGGTGCAGAGGAGATTCACCAGGATGCTGCCCGGATTAGAGAGGGTGCAGAGGAGATTCTCCAGGATGCTGTCCGGATTAGAGAGGGTGCAGAGGAGATTCACCAGGATGCTGGCTGGATTAGAGAGGGTGCAGAGGAGATTCACCAGGATGCTGCCCGGATTAGAGAGGGTGCAGAGGAGATTCACCAGGACGCTGCCCAGATTAGAGAGGGTGCAGAGGAGATTCACCAGGATGCTGCCTGGATTAGAGAGGGTGCAGAGGAGATTCACCAGGATGCTGCCTGGATTAGAGAGGGTGCAGGAGAGATTCACCAGGATGCTGCCTGGATTAGAGAGGGTGCAGAGGAGATTCGCCAGAATGCTGCCTGGATTAGAGAGGGTGCAGAGGTGATTCACCGGGACACTGCCTGGATTAGAGAGGATGCAGAGGAGATTCACCGGGACGATGCCTGGATTAGAGAGGATGCAGAGGAGATTCACCAGGACGCTGCCCGGATTAGAGAGGGTGCAGATGAGATTCACCAAGATGCTGCCTGGATTACAGAGGATGCAGAGGAGATTCACCGGGCTGCTGCCTGGATTAGAGAGGGTGCAGAGGAGATTCGCCAGGATGCTGCCCAGATTAGAGAGGGTGCAGAGGAGATTCACCAGGATGCTGCTGGGATTAGAGAGGGTGCAGAGGAGATTCACCAGGATGCCTGGATTAGAGAGGGTGCAGAGGAGATTCACCAGGATGCTGCCCGGATTAGAGAGGGTGCAGAGGAGATTCACCAGGATGCTGCTGGGATTAGAGAGGGTGCAGAGGAGATTCACCAGGATGCTGCTGGGATTAGGGAGGGTGCAGAGGAGATTCACCAGGATGCTGCCCGGATTAGAGAGGGTGCAGAGGAGATTCACCAGGATGCTGCTGGGATTAGAGAGGGTGCAGAGGAGATTCACCAGGATGCTGCTGGGATTAGGGAGGGTCAGAGTTGACAGGAATGTGCAGAATTTCGAAGGCTTTCTTGACCGTGACGCCTACGTGGTTGGACCAGGCAGTACAGGCTGTTGGCAGTGGTTCCATTCTGGGAATCAGACTTCCACACCGTTGATGTGAGCAAGATCGTTTTCACCGTTCCCCCCCCCCCCCCCACCTTCTAGGGAAACAGCCCTCGGCCCCCGCAAGCTGGGTAATTAGTTTGTGTGGATGCTGTGTGATGTACCCCACCCCGCCCAAATAACAGACAATACACCAGATACGATTAAGTGATTTGCAGTTTATAGATATTACTGGAACTATATAATTAATGGAGAATAAAATATAAAAGGAAAATCAAAGGTGCCACACTTATCAAAGTTCAATCTCTTCGTGCACAAACAGTTGGAGCTCAGGACCCTCCTTCTTCACCCTGCGACCCATCGGACCACCTCGACTGGCCGCCTGGGACCAACAACGGTGGTCGACCAGGCACTCCACACGAGTCCGTCTCCGTCTCCTCGCCGAACGCCCTCCTCGGGGTCCGACCCCGTTAGCGGACATCACAGCACCTGGTCCGTCCTCCGTCTCTCTCTCTCTCTCTCTCCCACCTTCTGCCCCAAAACCCCGCGCATACAATATCTTCCAGACACACCAAAAGCATAACAACTATCCCAATTGGTTCGTAACATCCTCCTATCACCCGCTAACCCAAAACAAGCTGCGAGCGCAAAGCTTTCTCAGCGTTTAACATAACAAAGAAGCATTCCCAAGTATAACATAACAAAGAAGCCATTTTAGTAACATAAAAGACGACACCCCTTTACACAATAAAGGCACCAAGCCCGTAACTCGATCAGTTCTGCGCACTAATAATTCGTTGGCACTCACGAATCAGGTACCCTTTCCGCCAGTCGATGTCCTCCGAACTCTGCCGACCCTCGAACAGGACAACCCTCGGTGGCCGACCAGACGCTCCGCATGTGTCCATCCTCGCCCCTCTCCTCGCTGAATACCCCGGACTCCAGCTCGGGGCCCGTCCCGTCAGCCAGCTCACAGCATCGCGTCTCCTCTCCCTGTCCCCGTCGCGCCTCCTGTCCAAAGCCTGTGAGAAACAATAGCTTACAGACACACAAGAACGAATAACGTCCATTCTGTTGCTTCGCAATGGAATTCCAGAGTCAAGGTGTCTATGATTATATCGCAAATATGCCGCTATAGAGAACCCCTTACGGCAGCAGTTAACGTGAAAAAGAAATGCCTTACAAGAGGTTAACCAGAACGCTCCCTGGATTAGAGGGTACGAGCTTTAGCGAGAGTTCGGATAAACTGGCGGGAGGGAACTGGTGGAAAAGATGCGGGGGGTAGGTCTGGAGAAGGATGCCTATCTCTCACTCTTTCCTTCGCTTTCTCCCTTCCCCTCCCGCCGCCGACAGGGGAACGCTGTGTACAACCTGTTGCCGGACATCATCAGCCGTCTGTCCGACCCGGAGGGCGGGATCGAGGAGGAGCCCTTCCGCACTGTCATGAGGTAGGGGAGGGGAGGGGAGGGGCAGGAGAGGGAAGGGGCGGGCGGGCTGGTGAGTCACCGGCACCAGCACTCCTGTGTGAGTGTGTCTCTGTCAGTGTCTGTGTGTGTGAGTGTGTCTCTGTGTGTCTGTGTGTGTGAATGTGTCTGTGTGTCTCTGTCAGTGTCTGTGTGTGTGAATGTGTCTGTGTGTCTCTGTCAGTGTCTGTGTGTTTGAATGTGTCTGTGTGTCTCTGTCAGTGTCTGTGTGTGTGAATGTGTCTCTGTCAGTGTCTGTGTGTGTGAATGTGTCTGTGTGTCTCTGTCAGTGTCTGTGTGTGTGAATGTGTCTCTGTCACTGTCTGTGTGTGTGAATGTGTCTCTGTCAGTGTCTGTGTGTGTGAATGTGTCTGTGTGTCTCTGTCACTGTCTGTGTGTGTGAATGTGTCTCTGTCAGTGTCTGTGTGTGTGAATGTGTCTGTGTGTCTCTGTCAGTGTCTGTGTGTGTGAATGTGTGTGTGAATGTGTCTGTGTGTCTCTGTCAGTGTCTGTGTGTGTGAGTGTGTCTCTGTCAGTGTCTGTGTGTGTGAATGTGTCTCTGTGTCTCTGTCAGTGTCTGTGTGTGTGAATGTGTCTCTGTCACTGTCTGTGTGTGTGAATGTGTCTCTGTGTCTCTGTCAGTGTCTCTGTGTGTGTGAATGTGTCTCTGTGTCTCTGTCACTGTCTGTGTGTGTGAATGTGTCTCTGTCAGTGTCTGTGTGTGTCTGTGTCAGTGTCTGTGTGTGTGAATGTGTCTCTGTGTCTCTGTCAGTGTCTCTGTGTGTGAGTGTGTCTCTGTCAGTGTCTGTGTGTGTGAATGTGTCTCTGTGTCTCTGTCAGTGTCTCTGTGTGTGAGTGTGTCTCTGTCAGTGTCTGTGTGTGTGAATGTGTCTCTGTCAGTGTCTGTGTGTGTGAATGTGTCTCTGTGTCTCTGTCAGTGTCTGTGTGTGTGAGTGTGTCTCTGTCAGTGTCTGTGTGTGTGAATGTGTCTCTGTCTCTGTCAGTGTCTCTGTGTGTGAGTGTGTCTCTGTCAGTGTCTGTGTGTGTGAATGTGTCTCTGTCAGTGTCTGTGTGTGTGAATGTGTCTCTGTGTCTCTGTCAGTGTCTGTGTGTGTGAGTGTGTCTCTGTCAGTGTCTGTGTGTGTGAATGTGTCTCTGTCACTGTGTGTGTGTGTGTGTCTCTGTCAGTGTCTGTGTGTGTGAGTGTGTCTCTGTCAGTGTCTGTGTGTGTGAATGTGTCTCTGTGTCTCTGTCAGTGTCTCTGTGTGTCTCTGTCAGTGTCTGTGTGTGTGAATGTGTCTCTGTGTCTCTGTCAGTGTCTGTGTGTGTGAATGTGTCTCTGTCAGTGTCTGTGTGTGTGAATGTGTCTCTGTCAGTCTCTGTGTGTGAGTGTGTCTCTGTCAGTGTCTGTGTGTGTGAGTGTGTCTCTGTCAGTGTCTGTGTGTGTGAATGTGTCTCTGTCAGTGTCTATGTCAGTGTCTGTGTGTGAATGTGTCTCTGTCAGTGTCTGTGTGTGTGAATGTGTCTCTGTCAGTCTCTGTGTGTGTGATTGTGTCTCTGTCAGTGTCTGTGTGTGAATGTGTCTCTGTCAGTGTCTGTGTGTGTGAGTGTGTCTCTGTCAGTGTCTATGTCAGTGTCTGTGTGTGAATGTGTCTCTGTGTGTGTGAATGTGTCTCTGTCAGTGTCTCTGTGTGTGAATGTCTCTGTGTGTCTCTGTCAGTGTCTGTGTGTGTGAATGTGTCTGTGTGTGTCTCTGTCAGTCTCTGTGTGTGTGAATGTGTCTCTGTCAGTGTCTGTGTGTGTGAATGTGTCTGTGTGTCTCTGTCAGTGTCTGTGTGTGTGAATGTGTGTGTGAATGTGTCTGTGTGTCTCTGTCAGTGTCTGTGTGTATGAGTGTGTCTCTGTCAGTGTCTGTGTGTGTGAATGTGTCTCTGTGTGTCTGTGTCAGTGTCTGTGTGTGTGAATGTGTCTCTGTGTCTCTGTCAGTGTCTCTGTGTGTGAGTGTGTCTCTGTCAGTGTCTGTGTGTGTGAATGTGTCTGTGTGTCTCTGTCACTGTCTGTGTGTGTGAATGTGTCTCTGTCAGTGTCTGTGTGTGTGAATGTGTCTGTGTGTCTCTGTCAGTGTCTGTGTGTGTGAATGTGTGTGTGAATGTGTCTGTGTGTCTCTGTCAGTGTCTGTGTGTGTGAGTGTGTCTCTGTCAGTGTCTGTGTGTGTGAATGTGTCTCTGTGTCTCTGTCAGTGTCTGTGTGTGTGAATGTGTCTCTGTCACTGTCTGTGTGTGTGAATGTGTCTCTGTGTCTCTGTCAGTGTCTCTGTGTGTGTGAATGTGTCTCTGTGTCTCTGTCACTGTCTGTGTGTGTGAATGTGTCTCTGTCAGTGTCTGTGTGTGTGAATGTGTCTCTGTGTCTCTGTCAGTGTCTCTGTGTGTCTGTGTCAGTGTCTGTGTGTGTGAATGTGTCTCTGTGTCTCTGTCAGTGTCTCTGTGTGTGAGTGTGTCTCTGTCAGTGTCTGTGTGTGTGAATGTGTCTCTGTGTCTCTGTCAGTGTCTCTGTGTGTGAGTGTGTCTCTGTCAGTGTCTGTGTGTGTGAATGTGTCTCTGTCAGTGTCTGTGTGTGTGAATGTGTCTCTGTGTCTCTGTCAGTGTCTGTGTGTGTGAGTGTGTCTCTGTCAGTGTCTGTGTGTGTGAATGTGTCTCTGTCAGTGTCTGTGTGTGTGAATGTGTCTCTGTGTGTCTGTGTGTGTGAATGTGTCTCTGTCAGTGTCTGTGTGTGTGAATGTCTCTCTGTCAGTGTCTGTGTGTGTGATTGTATCTCTGTCAGTGTCTCTGTGTGTCTCTGTCAGTGTCTGTGTGTGTGAATGTGTCTCTGTGTCTCTGTCAGTGTCTGTGTGTGTGAATGTGTCTCTGTCAGTGTCTGTGTGTGTGAATGTGTCTCTGTCAGTCTCTGTGTGTGAGTGTGTCTCTGTCAGTGTCTGTGTGTGTGAGTGTGTCTCTGTCAGTGTCTGTGTGTGTGAATGTGTCTCTGTCAGTGTCTATGTCAGTGTCTGTGTGTGAATGTGTCTCTGTCAGTGTCTGTGTGTGTGAATGTGTCTCTGTCAGTCTCTGTGTGTGTGATTGTGTCTCTGTCAGTGTCTGTGTGTGAATGTGTCTCTGTCAGTGTCTGTGTGTGTGAGTGTGTCTCTGTCAGTGTCTATGTCAGTGTCTGTGTGTGAATGTGTCTCTGTGTGTGTGAATGTGTCTCTGTCAGTGTCTCTGTGTGTGAATGTCTCTGTGTGTCTCTGTCAGTGTCTGTGTGTGTGAATGTGTCTGTGTGTGTCTCTGTCAGTCTCTGTGTGTGTGAATGTGTCTCTGTCAGTGTCTGTGTGTGTGAATGTGTCTGTGTGTCTCTGTCAGTGTCTGTGTGTGTGAATGTGTCTGTGTGTCTCTGTCAGTGTCTGTGTGTATGAGTGTGTCTCTGTCAGTGTCTGTGTGTGTGAATGTGTCTCTGTGTGTCTGTGTCAGTGTCTGTGTGTGTGAATGTGTCTCTGTGTCTCTGTCAGTGTCTCTGTGTGTGAGTGTGTCTCTGTCAGTGTCTGTGTGTGTGAATGTGTCTGTGTGTCTCTGTCACTGTCTGTGTGTGTGAATGTGTCTCTGTCAGTGTCTGTGTGTGTGTCTGTGTCTGTGTGTCTCTGTCAGTGTCTGTGTGTGTGAATGTGTGTGTGAATGTGTCTGTGTGTCTCTGTCAGTGTCTGTGTGTGTGAGTGTGTCTCTGTCAGTGTCTGTGTGTGTGAATGTGTCTCTGTGTCTCTGTCAGTGTCTGTGTGTGTGAATGTGTCTCTGTCACTGTCTGTGTGTGTGAATGTGTCTCTGTGTCTCTGTCAGTGTCTCTGTGTGTGTGAATGTGTCTCTGTGTCTCTGTCACTGTCTGTGTGTGTGAATGTGTCTCTGTCAGTGTCTGTGTGTGTGAATGTGTCTCTGTGTCTCTGTCAGTGTCTCTGTGTGTCTGTGTCAGTGTCTGTGTGTGTGAATGTGTCTCTGTGTCTCTGTCAGTGTCTCTGTGTGTGAGTGTGTCTCTGTCAGTGTCTGTGTGTGTGAATGTGTCTCTGTGTCTCTGTCAGTGTCTCTGTGTGTGAGTGTGTCTCTGTCAGTGTCTGTGTGTGTGAATGTGTCTCTGTCAGTGTCTGTGTGTGTGAATGTGTCTCTGTGTCTCTGTCAGTGTCTGTGTGTGTGAGTGTGTCTCTGTCAGTGTCTGTGTGTGTGAATGTGTCTCTGTGTGTCTGTGTGTGTGAATGTGTCTCTGTCAGTGTCTGTGTGTGTGAATGTCTCTCTGTCAGTGTCTGTGTGTGTGATTGTATCTCTGTCAGTGTCTCTGTGTCTCTGTCAGTGTCTGTGTGTGTGAATGTCTCTCTGTCAGTGTCTGTGTGTGTGATTGTATCTCTGTCAGTGTCTCTGTGTCTCTGTCAGTGTCTGCGTGTGTGTGTGTCTCTGTCAGTGTCTGTGTGTGTGAATGTGTCTCTGTCAGTGTCTGTGTGTGTGTGTGTCTCTGTCAGTGTCTGTGTGTGTGAATGTGTCTCTGTGTGTCTCTGTCAGTGTCTGTGTGTGTGAATGTGTCTCTGTCAGTGTCTGTGTGTGTGAGTGTGTCTCTGTCAGTGTCTGTGTGTGTCTCAGTGTCTCTGTGTGTCTCTCAGTGTCTGTGTGTGTGAATGTGTCTGTGTGTGTGTGTGTCTGTGTGTGTGTGAGTGTGTGTGTGTGTGTGTGTGTGTGTGTGTGTGTGTGTGTGTGTGTGTGTGTGTGTGTGTGTGTGTGTGTGTGTGTGTGTGTGTGTGGCTCACACCTCTCTCTTTCCCCTCCTCCCTCTCACAACCTTCTCACCCAACTCTCATGCTACTCTCTTCCTCCACCCACATCTCTGTCTCTCCCTCCCCTGCCCCTCTTCTCCTACCCTCTCCTTCTCCCCTCGTTCCCCTCCCCTTCCCCTCCCACATTCCCTTTCTCCCACTCCCCCCCTGCTCTCTCTCTCTCCGGGGGGTGGGGTGTTAACCGTCTGTGACCGGGGAGCGGTGGGTGCTCAGTCCTACGGCTTCACCTCGGGGAAGGTGCACGGGCTGCTCCGTGCTCCGGGGCCCAGAGCGGGGCTTGTGTTCCATTGCCAGGCATCTCCTGTCCCTCTCCTGACGTCGTCACTTTGTCGTCTGCATCCCTCCTCCCCTCCCCTCCCCTCCTCTCCCCACTCCCCTCCTCTCCTCTCCTCAGGCAAATGTTCAGCTACATCAGCAAAGACCGACAGGTCGAGAGCCTGGTGGAGAAACTGTGTCAGCGATTCCGCACCGCCAGGTCAGTGCTTCCCCCCGGGGGGTGGGGTGGGGAGAGACCAGGTGGGGTCAGTCAGCAGGGGCAGCTCCGCACTGATCCCTCTCCCGAACGCGCTGGGTGCCCGCACTGAGGGTCAAACAGGGGTGCCCCCTGGAAGTGAGAGGGCTCCGCACTGATCCCTGTCCCAGACGCGCTGGGTGCCCACACTTAGGGTCAAACAGGGGTGCCCCCTGGAAGTTATAGATTGAGAGGGTTCTGCACTGATCCCTGTCCTGGACGCGCTGGGTGCCCACACTGAGGGTCAAACAGGGGTGACCCCTGGAAGTTATAGATTGAGAGGGTTCTGCACTGATCCCTGTCCCGGACGCGCTGGGTGCCCACACTGAGGGTCAAACAGGGGTGCCCCCTGGAAGTTATAGATTGAGAGGGCTCTGCACTGATCCCTGTCCCGGACACGCTGGGTGCCCGCACTGAGGGTCAAACAGGGGTGCCCCCTGGAAGTGAGAGGGCTCCGCACTGATCCCTGTCCCACACGCGCTGGGTGCCCACACTGAGGGTCAAACAGGGGTGCCCCCTGGAAGTGAGACGGCTCTGCACTGATCTCTGTCCCGGACGGACTGGGTGCCCACACTGAAGGTCAGACAGGGGTGCCCCCTGGAAGTTATAGATTGAGAGGGCTCCGCACTGATCCCTGTCCCGGACGCGCTGGGTGCCCGCACTGAGGGTCAAACAGGGGTGCCCCCTGGAAGTTATAGATAGAGAGGGCTCTGCACTGATCCCTGTCCCGGACGCGCTGGGTGCCCACACTGAGGGTCAAACAGGGGTGCCCCCTGGAAGTTATAGATTGAGAGGGCTCTGCACTGATCCCTGTCCCGGACGCACTGGGTGCCCACACTGAGGGTCAAACAGGGGTGCCCCCTGGAAGTGAGAGGGCTCTGCACTGATCCCTGTCCCGGACGCACTGGGTGCCCACGCTGAAGGTCAGACAGGGGTGCCCCCTGGAAGTTATAGATTGAGAGGGCTCCGCACTGATCCCTGTCCCGGACGCGCTGGGTGCCCGCACTGAGGGTCTGGAAGTGAGAGGGCTCTGCACTGATCCCTGTCTGCACGCGCTGGGTGCCCGCACTGAGGGTCACATAGGGGTGCCCCCTGGAAGTTATAGATTGAGAGGGCTCTGCACTGATCCCTGTCCCGGACGCGCTGGGTGCCCGCACTGAGGGTCAAACAGGGGTGCCCCCTGGAAGTGAGAGGGCTCTGCACTGATCCCTGTCCCGGACGCGCTGGGTGCCCACACTGAGGGTCACATAGGGGTGCCCCCTGGAAGTTATAGATTGAGAGGGCTCTGCACTGATCCCTGTCCCGGACGCGCTGGGTGCCCACACTGAGGGTCACATAGGGGTGCCCCCTGGAAGTGAGAGGGCTCTGCACTGATCCCTGTCCCGGACACGCTGGGTGCCGGCACTGAGGGTCAAACAGGGGTGCCCCCTGGAAGTGAGAGGGCACTGCACTGATCCCTGTCCCGGACGCGCTGGGTGCCCGCACTGAGGGTCAAACAGGGGTGCCCCCTGGAAGTGAGAGGGCACTGCACTGATCCCTGTCCCGGACGCGCTGGGTGCCCACACTGAGGGTCAAACAGGGGTGCCCCCTGGAAGTGAGAGGGCTCTGCACTGATCCCTGTCCCGGACGCGCTGGGTGCCCGCACTGAGGGTCAAACAGGGGTGCCCCCTGGAAGTGAGAGGGCTCCGCACTGATCCCTGTCCCGGACGCGCTGGGTGCCCACACTGAGGGTCAAACAGGGGTGCCCCCTGGAAGTGAGAGGGCTCTGCACTGATCCCTGTCCCGGACGCGCTGGGTGCCCACACTGAGGGTCAAACAGGGGTGCCCCCTGGAAGTGAGAGGGCTCTGCACTGATCCCTGTCCCGGACGCACTGGGTGCCCGCACTGAGGGTCAAACAGGGGTGCCCCCTGGAAGTGAGAGGGCTCCGCACTGATCCCTGTCCCGGACGCGCTGGGTGCCCGCACTGAGGGTCAAACAGGGGTGCCCCCTGGAAGTGAGAGGGCTCTGCACTGATCCCTGTCCCGGACGCGCTGGGTGCCCACACTGAGGGTCAAACAGGGGTGCCCCCTGGAAGTTATAGATTGAGAGGGCTCCGCACTGATCCCTGTCCCGGACGCGCTGGGTGCCCGCACTGAGGGTCACATAGGGGTGCCCCCTGGAAGTGAGAGGGCTCCGCACTGATCCCTGTCCCGGACACGCTGGGTGCCCACACTGAGGGTCACACAGGGGTGCTCCCTGGAAGTGAGAGGGCTCTGCACTGATCCCTGTCCCGGACGCGCTGGGTGCCCGCACTCAGGGTCAAACAGGGGTGCCCCCTGGAAGCGAGTGGGCTCCGCACTGATCCCTGTCCCGGACGCGCTGGGAGCCCGCACTGAGGGTCAAACAGGGGTGCCCCCTGGAAGTGAGAGGGCTCTGCACTGATCCCTGTCCCGGACGCGCTGGGTGCCCGCACTGAGGGTCAAACAGGGGTGCCCCCTGGAAGTGAGAGGGCACTGCACTGATCCCTGTCCCGGACACGCTGGGTGCCGGCACTGAGGGTCAAACAGGGGTGCCCCCTGGAAGTGAGAGGACTCTGCACTGATCCCTGTCTGCACGCGCTGGGTGCCCGCACTGAGGGTCACATAGGGGTGCCCCCTGGAAGTTATAGATTGAGAGGGCTCTGCACTGATCCCTGTCCCGGCCGCGCTGGGTGCCCACACTGAGGGTCACACAGGGGTGCCCCCTGGAAGTGAGAGGGCTCTGCACTGATCCCTGTCCCAGACGCGCTGGGTGCCCGCACTGAGGGTCAAACAGGGGTGCCCCCTGGAAGTGAGAGGGCTCTGCACTGATCCCTGTCCCGGACGCGCTGGGTGCCCACACTGAGGGTCACACAGGGGTGCCCCCTGGAAGTGAGAGGGCTCTGCACTGATCCCTGTCCCGGACGCGCTGGGTGCCCGCACTGAGGGTCAAACAGGGGTGCCCCCTGGAAGTGAGAGGGCTCCGCACTGATCCCTGTCCCGGACACGCTGGGTGCCGGCACTGAGGGTCAAACAGGGGTGCCCCCTGGAAGTGAGAGGGCTCCGCACTGATCCCTGTCCCGGACTCGCTGGGTGCCGGCACTGAGGGTCAAACAGGGGTGCCCCCTGGAAGTGAGAGGGCTCCGCACTGATCCCTGTCCCGGACACGCTGGGTGCCGGCACTGAGGGTCAAACAGGGGTGCCCCCTGGAAGTGAGAGGGCTCCGCACTGATCCCTGTCCCGGACGCGCTGGGTGCCCGCACTGAGGGTCAAACAGGGGTGCCCCCTGGAAGTTATAGATTGAGAGGGCTCCGCACTGATCCCTGTCCCGGACGCGCTGGGTGCCGGCACTGAGGGTCAAACAGGGGTGCCCCCTGGAAGTGAGAGGGCTCTGCACTGATCCCTGTCCCGGACGCACTGGGTGCCCGCACTGAGGGTCAAACAGGGGTGCCCCCTGGAAGTTATAGATTGAGAGGGCTCCGCACTGATCCCTGTCCCGGACGCGCTGGGTGCCCACACTGAGGGTCACACAGGGGTGCCCCCTGGAAGTGAGAGGGCTCTGCACTGATCCCTGTCCCGGACGCGCTGGGTGCCCGCACTGAGGGTCAAACAGGGGTGCCCCCTGGAAGTTATAGATTGAGAGGGCTCCGCACTGATCCCTGTCCCGGACGCGCTGGGTGCCCGCACTGAGGGTCAAACAGGGGTGCCCCCTGGAAGTGAGAGGGCTCCGCACTGATCCCTGTCCCGGACGCGCTGGGTGCCCACACTGAGGGTCAAACAGGGGTGCCCCCTGGAAGTTATAGATTGAGAGGGCTCCGCACTGATCCCTGTCCCGGACGCGCTGGGTGCCCACACTGAGGGTCAAACAGGGGTGCCCCCTGGAAGTGAGAGGGCTCTGCACTGATCCCTGTCCCGGACGCGCTGGGTGCCCGCACTGAGGGTCAAACAGGGGTGCCCCCTGGAAGTTATAGATTGAGAGGGCTCCGCACTGATCCCTGTCCCGGACGCGCTGGGTGCCCGCACTGAGGGTCAAACAGGGGTGCCCCCTGGAAGTGAGAGGGCTCTGCACTGATCCCTGTCCCGGACGCGCTGGGTGCCCGCACTGAGGGTCAAACCGGGGTGCCCCCTGGAAGTGAGAGGGCTCTGCACTGATCCCTGTCCCGGACGCGCTGGGTGCCCGCACTGAGGGTCAAACAGGGGTGCCCCCTGGAAGTGAGAGGGCTCCGCACTGATCCCTGTCCCGGACGCGCTGGGTGCCCACACTGAGGGTCAAACAGGGGTGCCCCCTGGAAGTGAGAGGGCTCTGCACTGATCCCTGTCCCGGACGCGCTGGGTGCCCGCACTGAGGGTCAAACAGGGGTGCCCCCTGGAAGTGAGAGGGCTCCGCACTGATCCCTGTCCCGGACGCGCTGGGTGCCGGCACTGAGGGTCAAACAGGGGTGCCCCCTGGAAGTGAGAGGGCTCCGCACTGATCCCTGTCCCGGACGCGCTGGGTGCCCACACTGAGGGTCAAACAGGGGTGCCCCCTGGAAGTGAGAGGGCTCCGCACTGATCCCTGTCCCGGACGCGCTGGGTGCCCACACTGAGGGTCAAACAGGGGTGCCCCCTGGAAGTTATAGATTGAGAGGGCTCCGCACTGATCCCTGTCCCGGACGCGCTGGGTGCCCGCACTGAGGGTCAAACAGGGGTGCCCCCTGGAAGTGAGAGGGCTCCGCACTGATCCCTGTCCCGGACGCGCTGGGTGCCCACACTGAGGGTCACACAGGGGTGCCCCCTGGAAGTTATAGTCCCATTGCCCACTAGAGGGGGTGCTCCCTGGAGGGGGCTCGCACTGATCCCTGTCCCGGACGCGCTGGGTGCCCGCACTGAGGGTCAAACAGGGGTGCCCCCTGGAAGTGAGAGGGCTCTGCACTGATCCCTGTCCCGCACGCGCTGGGTGCCCGCACTGAGGGTCAAACAGGGGTGCCCCCTGGAAGTGAGAGGGCTCTGCACTGATCCCTGTCCCGGACGCGCCTGGGTGCCCGCACTGAGGGTCAAACAGGGGTGCCCCCTGGAAGTTATAGATTGAGAGGGCTCCGCACTGATCCCTGTCCCGGACGCGCTGGGTGCCCGCACTGAGGGTCAAACAGGGGTGCCCCCTGGAAGTGAGAGGGCTCTGCACTGATCCCTGTCCCGGACGCGCTGGGTGCCCGCACTGAGGGTCACATAGGGGTGCCCCCTGGAAGTGAGAGGGCTCCGCACTGATCCCTGTCCCGGACGCGCTGGGTGCCCACACTGAGGGTCACATACAGGGGTGCCCCCTGGAAGTGAGAGGGCTCTGCACTGATCCCTGTCCCGGACGCGCTGGGTGCCCGCACTGAGGGTCAAACAGGGGTGCCCCCTGGAAGTGAGAGGGCCGCACTGATCCCTGTCCCGGACGCGCTGGGTGCCCACTGAGGGTCACTGATCCCTGTCCCGGAGGGGTGCCCCCCCCTGGAAGTGAGAGGGCTCCGCACTGATCCCTGTCCCGGACGCGCTGGGTGCCCGCACTGAGGGTCAAACAGGGGTGCCCCCTGGAAGTGAGAGGGCTCCGCACTGATCCCTGTCCCGGACGCGCTGGGTGCCCGCACTGAGGGTCAAACAGGGGTGCCCCCTGGAAGTGAGAGGGCTCCGCACTGATCCCTGTCCCGGACGCGCTGGGTGCCCGCACTGAGGGTCAAACAGGGGTGCCCCCTGGAAGTGAGAGGGCTCCGCACTGATCCCTGTCCCGGACGCGCTGGGTGCCCGCACTGAGGGTCAAACAGGGGTGCCCCCTGGAAGTGAGAGGGCTCTGCACTGATCCCTGTCCCGGACGCGCTGGGTGCCCGCACTGAGGGTCAAACAGGGGTGCCCCCTGGAAGTGAGAGGGCTCTGCACTGATCCCTGTCCCGGACGCGCTGGGTGCCCGCACTGAGGGTCAAACAGGGGTGCCCCCTGGAAGTGAGAGGGCTCCGCACTGATCCCTGTCCCGGACGCGCTGGGTGCCCACACTGAGGGTCAAACAGGGGTGCCCCCTGGAAGTGAGAGGGCTCCGCACTGATCCCTGTCCCGGACGCGCTGGGTGCCCGCACTGAGGGTCAAACAGGGGTGCCCCCTGGAAGTTATAGATTGAGAGGGCTCCGCACTGATCCCTGTCCCGGACGCGCTGGGTGCCCACACTGAGGGTCAAACAGGGGTGCCCCCTGGAAGTGAGAGGGCTCCGCACTGATCCCTGTCCCGGACGCGCTGGGTGCCCGCACTGAGGGTCAAACAGGGGTGCCCCCTGGAAGTTATAGATTGAGAGGGCTCTGCACTGATCCCTGTCCCGGACGCGCTGGGTGCCCGCACTGAGGGTCAAACAGGGGTGCCCCCTGGAAGTGAGAGGGCTCTGCACTGATCCCTGTCCCGGACACGCTGGGTGCCCGCACTGAGGGTCAAACAGGGGTGCCCCCTGGAAGTGAGAGGGCTCTGCACTGATCCCTGTCCCGGACACGCTGGGTGCCCGCACTGAGGGTCAAACAGGGGTGCCCCCTGGAAGTTATAGATTGAGAGGGCTCTGCACTGATCCCTGTCCCAGACGGGCTGGGTGCCCGCACTGAGGGTCAAACAGGGGTGCCCCCTGGAAGTTATAGATTGAGAGGGCTCCGCACTGATCCCTGTCCCGGACGCGCTGGGTGCCCGCACTGAGGGTCAAACAGGGGTGCCCCCTGGAAGTGAGAGGGCTCCGCACTGATCCCTGTCCCGGACGCGCTGGGTGCCCACACTGAGGGTCAAACAGGGGTGCCCCCTGGAAGTGAGAGGGCTCTGCACTGATCCCTGTCCCGGACGCGCTGGGTGCCCGCACTGAGGGTCACACAGGGGTGCCCCCTGGAAGTGAGAGGGCTCCGCACTGATCCCTGTCCCGGACGCGCTGGGTGCCCGCACTGAGGGTCAAACAGGGGTGCCCCCTGGAAGTGAGAGGGCTCTGCACTGATCCCTGTCCCGGACGCGCTGGGTGCCGGCACTGAGGGTCAAACAGGGGTGCCCCCTGGAAGTTATAGATTGAGAGGGCTCCGCACTGATCCCTGTCCCGGACGCGCTGGGTGCCCGCACTGAGGGTCAAACAGGGGTGCCCCCTGGAAGTGAGAGAGCTCCGCACTGATCCCTGTCCCGGACGCGCTGGGTGCCCGCACTGAGGGTCAAACAGGGGTGCCCCCTGGAAGTGAGAGAGGCTCCGCACTGATCCCTGTCCCGGACGCGCTGGGTGCCCGCACTGAGGGTCAAACAGGGGTGCCCCCTGGAAGTGAGAGAGCTCCGCACTGATCCCTGTCCCGGACGCGCTGGGTGCCCGCACTGAGGGTCAAACAGGGGTGCCCCCTGGAAGTGAGAGGGCTCTGCACTGATCCCTGTCCCGGACGCGCTGGGTGCCCGCACTGAGGGTCAAACAGGGGTGCCCCCTGGAAGTGAGAGGGCACTGCACTGATCCCTGTCCCGGACACGCTGGGTGCCGGAACTGAGGGTCAAACAGGGGTGCCCCCTGCAAGTGAGAGGGCTCCGCACTGATCCCTGTCCCGGACGCGCTGGGTGCCCGCACTGAGGGTCACATAGGGGTGCCCCCTGGAAGTTATAGATTGAGAGGGCTCCGCACTGATCCCTGTCCCGGACGCGCTGGGTGCCCACACTGAGGGTCACACAGGGGTGCCCCCTGGAAGTGAGAGGGCTCCGCACTGATCCCTGTCCCGGACGCGCTGGGTGCCCGCACTGAGGGTCAAACAGGGGTGCCCCCTGGAAGTGAGAGGGCTCCGCACTGATCCCTGTCCCGGGCGCGCTGGGTGCCCACACTGAGGGTCAAACAGGGGTGACCCCTAGAAGTGAGAGGGCTCTGCACTGATCCCTGTCCCGGACACGCTGGGTGCCCGCACTGAGGGTCAAACAGGGGTGCCCCCTGGAAGTGAGAGGGCTCTGCACTGATCCCTGTCCCGGACACGCTGGGTGCCCGCACTGAGGGTCAAACGGGGGTGCCCCCTGGAAGTTATAGATTGAGAGGGCTCCGCACTGATCCCTGTCCCGGACGCGCTGGGTGCCGGCACTGAGGGTCAAACAGGGGTGCCCCCTGGAAGTTATAGATTGAGAGGGCTCCGCACTGATCCCTGTCCCGGACGCGCTGGGTGCCCGCACTGAGGGTCAAACAGGGGTGCCCCCTGGAAGTTATAGATTGAGAGGGCTCCGCACTGATCCCTGTCCCGGACGCGCTGGGTGCCCACACTGAGGGTCAAACAGGGGTGCCCCCTGGAAGTTATAGATTGAGAGGGCTCCGCACTGATCCCTGTCCCGGACGCGCTGGGTGCCCGCACTGAGGGTCAAACAGGGGTGCCCCCTGGAAGTGAGAGGGCTCCGCACTGATCCCTGTCCCGGACGCGCTGGGTGCCCGCACTGAGGGTCACATAGGGGTGCCCCCTGGAAGTTATAGATTGAGAGGGCTCCGCACTGATCCCTGTCCCGGACGCGCTGGGTGCCCACACTGAGGGTCACACAGGGGTGCCCCCTGGAAGTGAGAGGGCTCCGCACTGATCCCTGTCCCGGACGCGCTGGGTGCCCGCACTGAGGGTCAAACAGGGGTGCCCCCTGGAAGTTATAGATTGAGAGGGCTCCGCACTGATCCCTGTCCCGGACGCGCTGGGTGCCCGCACTGAGGGTCAAACAGGGGTGCCCCCTGGAAGTTATAGATTGAGAGGGCTCCGCACTGATCCCTGTCCCGGACGCGCTGGGTGCCGGCACTGAGGGTCAAACTGGGGTGCCCCCTGGAAGTTATAGATTGAGAGGGCTCCGCACTGATCCCTGTCCCGGACGCGCTGGGTGCCCACACTGAGGGTCAAACAGGGGTGCCCCCTGGAAGTTATAGATTGAGAGGGCTCCGCACTGATCCCTGTCCCGGACGCGCTGGGTGCCCACACTGAGGGTCAAACAGGGGTGCCCCCTGGAAGTTATAGATTGAGAGGGCTCCGCACTGATCCCTGTCCCGGACGCGCTGGGTGCCCGCACTGAGGGTCAAACAGGGGTGCCCCCTGGAAGTGAGAGGGCTCTGCACTGATCCCTGTCCCGGACGCGCTGGGTGCCGGCACTGAGGGTCAAACAGGGGTGCCCCCTGGAAGTTATAGATTGAGAGGGCTCCGCACTGATCCCTGTCCCGGACGCGCTGGGTGCCCGCACTGAGGGTCAAACAGGGGTGCCCCCTGGAAGTTATAGATTGAGAGGGCTCCGCACTGATCCCTGTCCCGGACGCGCTGGGTGCCCACACTGAGGGTCAAACAGGGGTGCCCCCTGGAAGTTATAGATTGAGAGGGCTCCGCACTGATCCCTGTCCCGGACGCGCTGGGTGCCCGCACTGAGGGTCAAACAGGGGTGCCCCCTGGAAGTTATAGATTGAGAGGGCTCCGCACTGATCCCTGTCCCGGACGCGCTGGGTGCCGGCACTAAGGGTCAAACAGGGGTGCCCCCTGGAAGTGAGAGGGCTCCGCACTGATCCTTGTCCCGGACGCGCTGGGTGCCCGCACTGAGGGTCAATCGGGTGCCCAGTCAATATAATGCACAGAGAGAGCCCACTACTCTCACGGGAGCATTTGACCCCCATCGAGCGTCGTGCGGGAGTGCTGTAACCCTGTGGCACATGAAGGGAGCCCTGCGCAGCTCTCTCCTATCCAGGGGGCACTGGGCACTTGCGCGGGTGGTGCCCGCGGCCGGCAGTACGCACAGAGGCGGCTCTGCTCTCTGCCTGCCGCGGGGCGTCCGGTGCCCGTGCCGGGGATGGAGCAGGAATCCCCCCCCCGGCCGGTGAGTTGTGTCGAGGGAGCTTCCTGCTCTCGCGGGGTTGGGGTGGGGGAACGCTTCAAGCGGGCAGCTCAACTGGCCCCTCGGCATTGCGCACCGAGGGTCCCGGTCAGTGTGATAGGCCGAGGGAGCCCTGCGTCATTCAGCGCTCGCGATGCGATGAGCGAGCGGGGGGCCCCAGTCGATGGACCGTATTGACAGAGTTCAGGGAACTCTCACAAGAAGGTTCTGGGACAGCACTGAGGGTTCAGCTGTCGATGTTGTGCCAGTGCTGTCCCTGCCCAGGGAACTTGCTGACCGCGGTGGGTGGGGGTAGATGGGACGGGGGGAAAAGAAAAGCAGTCGGTCGAATCCGGGACTGACACCATCCCCTCCCCACCTCAGGCTGGAACGACAGCATCGGGACTTGGCTTTCTGCCTGGGGCTGCTGCCCGGCACCGACCGGGTCCTGCGGCGGCTGCAAGAGAACCTGGACTGCCTGGCCGATAAACTGCAGCACGACGCCGTCTACCAGCAGCTGATGGCCCTGGTGGGCAAGATGCGGCGTGGGCTCCGTCCCGAGTTCAAGGTGCGCTGGGGAGCCCGTCCCCTCCTCCTCGTCCCCTCGTCCCCTCCTCCTCCCCTCCTCCTCCTCCTCTTCCTCTTCCTCCTTTTCCCCTCCCGTCCCCTCACCACACGTCCCACTCTTCCCCTTCCTCCCTGTCCTCCTCTCCTCCCCCACTCCCTCCCCTCCTCCGCCTCTCCCCCCTCACCTCCCCTCCTCCACCACTCCCTCCCTCCTCCCCCACTCCCTCCCCTCCTCCCCTCCTCCCCTCCTCCCCTCCCCCCTCCCTCCCCTCCCCTCCTCCACCACTCCCTCCCTCATCCCCCACTCCCTCCCCTCCTCCCCTCTCCCTCCCCTCCCCTCTCCTCCTCTCCCCCTCCCTCCATCCCCTCCTCCCCTCTCCCTCCCTCCATCCCCTCCTCCCCCTCTCCCGCCCCTCCCCTCCCCCACTCACTCCGCTCCTCCCCCACTCCCTCCTTCCTCCCTCCCCGCCTCCCCCACTCCCTCCTCCTCCATGCCCACTCCCCCTCCTCCTCCTCCCCCTCTCCCACCCCTCCCTTCTCCCTCCTCCCTCCTCCCATTCTCCTCACTCCCCTCCCGCCCCTCTTCATTCTCTCCATCCTCCCCCTCCCTTCTCTCTCTCCTCCCACCTCACTCCTCTCCCTCCTCCCTCCCCTCCCGCCCCTCTTCATTCTCTCCTACCTCCCCCCTTCTCCCTCCCCTCCCACCTCACTCCTCTCCCTTCTCACTCCTCTCTCTACTCCCTCCCCCCTGCTCCCCCAATTCTTCCTCAACCTCCTCCCCTCACCCTCGCACCCCTCTGCTCATCCTCAGCTTCCCCAGCTCCTCCCCATCGCCCTCCACCCTCGTCCTCCCTGCCTCCCCGTCGCCCTCCACCCTCGTCTTCCCTGCCTCCCCGTCGCCCTCCACCCTCGTCTTCCCTGCCTCCCCGTCGCCCTCCACCCTCGTCTTCCCTGCCTCCCCGTCGCCCTCCACCCTCGTCTTCCCTGCCTCCCCGTCGCCATCCACCCTCGTCTTCCCTGCCTCCCCGTCGCCCTTCACCCTCGTCTTCCCTGCCTCCCCGTCGCTCTCCACCCTCGTCTTCCCTGCCTCCCCGTCGCCCTCCACCCTCGTCTTCCCTGCCTCCCCGTCGCCCTCCACCCTCGTCTTCCCTGCCTCCCCGTCGCCCTCCACCCTCGTCTTCCCTGCCTCCCCGTCGCCCTCCACCCTCGTCTTCCCTGCCTCCCCGTCGCCCTCCACCCTCGTCTTCCCTGCCTCCCCGTCGCCATCCACCCTCGTCTTCCCTGCCTCCCCGTCGCCCTCCACCCTCGTCTTCCCTGCCTCCCCGTCGCCCTCCACCCTTGTCTTCCCTGCCTCCCCGTCGCCATCCAGCCTCGTCTTCCCTGCCTCCCCGTCGCCCTCCACCCTCGTCTTCCCTGCCTCCCCGTCGCCCTCCACCCTCGTCTTCCCTGCCTCCCCGTCGCCCTCCACCCTCGTCTTCCCTGCCTCCCCGTCGCCCTCCACCCTCGTCTTCCCTGCCTCCCCGTCGCCATCCAGCCTCGTCTTCCCTGCCTCCCCGTCGCCCTCCACCCTCGTCTTCCCTGCCTCCCCGTCGCCCTCCACCCTCGTCTTCCCTGCCTCCCCGTCGCCCTCCACCCTCGTCTTCCCTGCCTCCCCGTCGCCCTCCACCCTCGTCTTCCCTGCCTCCCCATCGCCCTCCGCCCCCTCCAATGCATTGCGGTGCACCCACCCTCTTGTCGCTTTTCCTGGGCAGGTTCTGGTCGATGAATTTGAGCAGAAGATCACCCACTGCCACTCTCGAGGGATGGACGATGGTGAGCTCGAGGAAGCACCCCAGCCTCCCAAGGCCGTCAGCAAAAAGCCGGGTAAGGCACAGTTCCCGTCTCTGTATCCCCCCGGGTCAGACCCACACACACCCCGAGCACCGTGCACAGTTCCCGTCTCCGTATCCCCCCTGTCAGACCCACACACACTGGGAGCACCGTGCACAGTTCCCGTCTCCGTATCCCCCCGGGTCAGACCCACACACACCAGGAGCACCGTGCACAGTTCCCGTCTCCGTATCCCCGCCGGGTCAGACTCACACACACCGGGAGCACCGTGCACAGTTCCCGTCTCCGTATCCCCCCCGGGTCAGACCCACACCCACCGGGAGCACCGTGCACAGTTCCCGTCTCCGTATCCCCCCAGGTCAGACCCACACACACCCCGAGCACCGTGCACAGTTCCCGTCTCCGTATCCCCCCTGGGTCAGACCCACATACACCGGGAGCACCATGCACAGCTCCCGTCTCCGTATCCCCCCCGGGTCAGACCCACACACACCCCAAGCACCGTGCACAGTTCCCGTCTCCGTATCCCCCCTGTCAGACCCACACACACCGGGAGCACCGCGCACAGTTCCCGTCTCCGTATCCCCCCGGGTCAGACCCACACACACCAGGAGCACCGTGCACAGTTCCCGTCTCCGTATCCCCCCCGGGTCAGACCCACACACACTGGGAGCACCGTGCACAGTTCCCATCTCCGTATCCCCCCTGTCAGACCCACACACACCGGGAGCACCGTGCACAGTTCCCGTCTCCGTATCCCCGCCGGGTCAGACTCACACACACCGGGAGCACCGTGCACAGTTCCCGTCTCCGTATCCCCCCCGGGTCAGACCCACACCCACCGGGAGCACCGTGCACAGTTCCCGTCTCCGTATCCCCCCAGGTCAGACTCACACACACCGGGATCACCGTGCACAGTTCCCGTCTCCGTATCCCCCGGGTCAGACCCACACACACCCCGTGCACCGTGCACAGTTCCCGTCTCCGTATCCCCCCTGGGTCAGACCCACATACACCGGGAGCACCATGCACAGCTCCCGTCTCCGTATCCCCCCCGGGTCAGACCCACACACACCCCGAGCACCGTGCACAGTTCCCGTCTCCGTATCCCCCCTGGGTCAGACCCACACACACCGGGAGCACCGTGCACAGTTCCCGTCTCCGTATCCTCCCGGGTCAGACCCACACACACCCCGAGCACCGTGCACAGTTCCCGTCTCCGTGTCCCCCTGGGTCTGACCCACACACAGGGAGCACCGTGCACAGTTCACGTCTCCGTATTCCCCGGGGTCAGACACACAGACCGGGAGCACCGTGCACAGTTCCCGTCTCCGTATCCCCCCAGTCCCCGGATCAGACCCACACACACAGGGAGCACCGTGCACAGTTCCCGTCTCCGTATCCCCCCGGGTCAGACCCACACACACCGGGAGCACCGTGCACAGTTCCCGTCTCCGTAACCCCCCGGGTCAGACCCACACACACCGGGATCACCGTGCACAGTTCACGTCTCTGTATTCCCCCCGGGTCAGACCCACACACACTGGGAGCACCGTGCACAGTTCCCGTCTCCGTATCCCCCGGGTCAGACCCACACACTCCGGGAGCACCGTGCACAGTTCCCGTCCCCGTATCACCCCTGGGTCAACCCACACACACCGGGAGCACCGTGCACAGTTCCCGTCTCCGTATCTCCCCTGGGTCAGACCCACACACACCTGGAGCACCGTGCACTGTTCGTGTCTCTGTATCTCCCCCAGATCAGACCCACATACAACGGGAGCACCGTACGCAGTTCCCGTCTCCATATCCCCCTAGGTCAGACCCACATACACCGGGAGCACCGTGCACAGTTCCCGTCTCCGTATCCCCCCCGGGTCAGACCCACACACACCAGGAGCACCGTGCACAGTTCCCGTCTCCGTATCCCCCCTGGGTCAGACCCACACACACCGGGAGCACCGTGCACAGTTCCCGTCTCCATGTCCCAGTGTGCAGATACAAAGGTAAGAAATAAATATAGTTGATAAATAAACAATAATATTGAGAACATGAGATGAAGAGCCCTTGCAAAGTGAGTACATTGGTTGTGAGAACAGTTCAGTGATGGGCTAAGTGAAGTTGAGTAAAGTTATCCCCTCTGGTTCCAGAGCCTGATGGCTGAGGGGTAGTAACTGTTCTTGAACCTGGTGGTGAGAGTCCTGACGCTTCTGTACCTCCTTCCTGATGTTTGAGGGATGATAACTGTCCCTGAACCTGGTGGTGTGGGTCCTGAGGCTCCTGTCTCTCCTTCCTGATGGTTGAGGGGTGATAACTGTTCCTGAACCTGGTGGTGTGGGTCCTGAGGCTCCTGTCCCTCCTTCCTGATGGCTGAGGGGTGATAACTGTTCCTGAACCTGGTGGTGTGGGTCCTGAGGCTCCCGTACCTCCTTCCTGATGGTTGAGGGGTGATAACTGTCCCTGAACCTGGTGGTGTGGGTCCTGAGGCTCCTGTACCTCCTTCCTGATGGTTGAGGGGTGATAACTGTCCCTGAAGCTGGTGGTGTGGGTCCTGAGGCTCCTGTACCTCCTTCCTGATGGTTGAGGGGTGATAACTGTCCCTGAAGCTGGTGGTGTGGGTCCTGAGGCTCCTGTACCTCCTTCCTGATGGTTGAGGGGTGATAACTGTCCCTGAACCTGGTGGTGTGGGTCCTGAGGCTCCTGTCTCTCCTTCCTGATGGTTGAGGGGTGATAACTGTCCCTGAAGCTGGTGGTGTGGGTCCTGAGGCTCCCGTACCTCCTTCCTGATGGTTGAGGGGTGATAACTGTTCCTGAGCCTGGTGGTGTGGGTCCTGAGGCTCCTGTCTTTCCTTCCTGATGGTTGAGGGGTGATAACTGTTCCTGAACCTGGTGGTGTGGGTCCTGAGGCTCCTGTCTTTCCTTCCTGATGGTTGAGGGTTATAACTGTCCCTGAACCTGGTGGTGTGGGTCCTGAGGCTCCTGTACCTCCTTCCTGATGGTTGAGTGGTGATAACTGTCCCTGAACCTGGTGGTGTGGGTCCTGAGGCTCCTGTACCTCCTTCCTGATGGTTGAGGGGTGATAACTGTCCCTGAACCTGGTGGGGTGGGTCCTGAGAAGCTTGAGGACCGGATCATGGGCGCCTGGCTTTCCCTTCCTGAGGTCGATAGTCAGCTCCCTGGTCTTGCTGACGTTGAGTGAGAGGTTGTCGTCGTGGCCACCACTCGGCCAGATCTTCAATCTCTCCCACCTTTGACTCGACCGTCAGAGCCGAACATGGTGTTGGAGCTGATCTTCGCCGTACCGTCATCAGTGTAATGCGGGTCAGGCAGGGGGGGCTGAGCGCACATCCCCGTGGTGCTCCTGTGCTGATGGGGACCCTGGAGGAGACGTTGCTGCCATTCCCAACCGGCTGGGGTCTGCACAGTGGAAATCCAGGATCCAATTGCACTAGGAGGTGTTGAGGCCCAGGTCTTGGTTTGTTTTGAGGGGATGACGGTGTTTGACGCTGATTGATAAAGACAGCTTTAGAATAGTTTCGATCACATGTCAGTATGCTGTCAGACGTAAAATCATCATCGGTGAGTTATAATTATTTTCTGCCAAAGCTGGCTTGGATAGAAACATCAGTTCCCTATATTGACACCTTCCCATTTCTCTTGAACGTTCTGTCCCCGACGCCGTCCTTCCCATGGTTAGTTATACTCTGAGACGTTCTGGCATTTTCAGAGAACAGTGTCCAGTTGCTGGGTAGGGTTTGACATAGAAACATAGAAAATAGGTGCAGGAGTAGGCCATTCGGCCCTTCGAACCTGCACCGCCATTCAGTATGATCATGGCTGATCATCCAACTCAGAACCCTGTACCAGCCTTCCCTCCATACCCCCTGATCCCTGTAGCCACAAGGGCCATATCTAACTCCCTCTTAAATATAGCCAATGAACTGGCCTCAACTGTTTCCTGTGGCAGAGAATTCCACAGATTCACCACTCTCTGTGTGAAGAAGTTTTTCCTCATCTCGGTCCTAAAAGTCTTCCCCTGTATCCTCAAACTGTGACCCCTCGTTCTGGACTTCCCCAACATCGGGAACAATCTTCCTGCATCTAGCCTGTCCAATCCCTTTAGGATTTTATACGTTTCAATCAGATCCCCCCCTCAATCTTCTAATTCCAACGAGTATAAGCCTAGTCGATCCAGTCTTTCATCATATGAAAGTCCTGCCATCCCAGGAATCAATCTGGTGAACCTTCTTTGTACTCCCTCTACGGCAAGGATGTCTTTCCTCAGATTAGGGGACCAAAACTGCACACAATACTCCAGGTGTGGTCTCACCAAGGCCTGTACAACTGCAGTAGCACCTCCCTGCTCCTGTACTCGAATCCTCTCGCTATAAATGCCAGCATACCATTTGCCTTTTTCACCGCCTGCTGTACCTGCATGCCCACTTTCAATGACTGGTGTATAATGACAGCCAGGTCTCGTTGCACCTCCCCTTTTCCTAATCGGCCACCATTCAGATAATAATCTGTTTTCCTATTTTTGCCACCAAAGTGGATAACCTCACATTTATCCACATTAAATTGCATCTGCCATGAGTTTGCCCACTCACCCAACCTATCCAAGTCACCCTGCATCCTCTTAGCATCCTCCTCACTGCTAACACTGCCGCCCAGCTTCGTGTCATCCGCAAACTTGGAGATGCTGCATTTAATTCCCTCGTCCAAGTCATTAATATATATTGTAAACAACTGGGGTCCCAGCACTGAGCCTTGCGGTACCCCACTAGTCACTGCCTGCCATTCTGAAAAGGTCCCGTTTATTCCCACTCTTTGCTTCCTGTCTGCCAACCAGTGCGCAGCGTCAGCGTCACTCCCTCTTCCCAGTTCCCATCTGGGTCCAGTGGCAAGACAGAGTCTAGACGGCTGGAGATGGGACTGGGTGCAGTGGATGACCGGATGACCGGGACGTCTTCTGTGTCTTGTCCTGCTCTACGCGTTCCACGACGCTGGCGGAGACTGTTGGACCTTCCACTGGTCTCGTCCGCTCAATGCGCCAGAGTCTGTTTTCACGTGCTGGGATAGGCAACTCCCTACCTCACCGAGGGTTTGAGGACCCGTCGGCTACCCCTCACCCGGTTTAGCCGGCTTGTCGAAGCCGTTGCCAAGTTACTAGCATTGGCAGGAAACAGAGTGGGAATAAAGGGATCGTTTCCTGGCTGGCTGCCGGTTACCAGTGGAGTTCCGCAGGGGTCGGTGAGAGGGTTACCATATGAGGAATGGCTGGCAGCTCTTGGGCTGTACTCCCTGGAGTTCAGGAGAATGAGGGGGGTCACATAGAAAATGTTCTGAATATTAAAAGGCCTGAACAGTTAAAAGGCTATGGTCGGAAACTTTGTCACATGGTGTGAGCAGAATTATCTGCAGCTTAATGTGAAAGAGACTAAGGAGCTGGTGGTAGACCTGAGGAGAGCTAAGGTACCGGTGACCCCTGTTTCCATCCAGGGGGTCAGTGTGGACGTGGTGGAGGATTACAAATACCTGGGGATACGAATTGACAATAAACTGGACTGGTCAAAGAACACTGAGGCTGTCTACAAGAAGGGTCAGAGCCGTCTCTATTTCCTGAGGAGACTGAGGTCCTTTAACATCTGCCGGACGATGCTGAGGATGTTCTACGAGTCTGTGGTGGCCAGTGCGATCATGTTTGCTGTTGTGTGCTGGGGCAGCAGGCTGAGGGTAGCAGACACCAACAGAATCAACAAACTCATTCGTAAGGCCAGTGATGTTGTGGGGACGGAACTGGACTCTCTGACGGTGGTGTCTGAAAAGAGGATGCTGTCTAAGTTGCATGCCATCTTGGACAATGTCTCCCATCCACTACATAATGTACTGGGTGGGCACAGGAGTACATTCAGCCAGAGACTCATTCCACCGAGATGCAGCACAGAGCGTCATAGGAAGTCATTCCTGCCTGTGGCCATCAAACTTTACAACTCCTCCCTTGGAGGGTCAGACACCCCGAGCCAATAGGCTGGTCCTGGACTTATTTACTGGCATAATTTACATATTACTATTTCACTATCTAAGTAATGGTTCTATTACTATTTATTATTTACGGGCAACTGTAACGAAAACCAATTTCCCCCGGGATCAATGAAGTATGGCTATGACTAGATGAGATATGGCAAAGTTATTTCCCATGGTAGGGTAGTCTCGGACAGGAGGGCACAACTTCAGGATTGAAGGACGTCCATTTAGAACTGAGATGGGGAGAAATGACGTTAGTTGGAGGGAAGTAAATCTGTGGAATTTGTAGCCACGAGCGGCTGTGGAGGCCAAGTCATTGGGTGTTTTTAAAGCAGAGATAGATAGATTAGCCAGGGCGTCAAAGGGTGCGGGGAGAAGGCAGGGGAGTGGGGAAGACCGGAAGAATCGGACCTGCCGGTGATCGAGTGGCGGGGCAGCCTCGACGGGCCGAGCGGCCGGCTTCTGCTCCTGTAACCTGACGGTCTCTCTCCTCTCCCCGCAGCGGAGAAGAAGGCCGGCCCCAGCAGGACTCCGGCCGCCCTGCAGGTCACCCCGAGGGTCAGCAGCAGGAGCAGGCCAGCTCGCCGCGTCCGCGTGGACTTCTCCAGCGACGAGGAGCAGGAGGAGGGAGGTGGGTCACTCTTAAAGTCCCCCTCCCCGCCCCGCTCCCCCGAAGCCTGTCGTCAACTAAACCCTCTCCCCCACTCCTCCCTTTAACCCACTGATATCTGGAATCCCGACAGGGGAGGGAGGGGGTGACGGAGACGGGGAGGGGAGTAGGGGAGGGAGGGGGTGAGGGAGACGTGGAGGGGTATAGGGGAGGGAGGGGTGACGGAGACAGGGAGGGGTGTAGGGGAGGGAGGGGGTGACGGAGATGGGGAGGGGTGTAGGGGTGGGTGGGGGTGACGGAGACGGGGAGGGTTGTAGAGGAGGGAGGGGGTGACGGAGACGGGGAGGGTGTACGGGAGGGAGGGGGTGATGGAGACGGGGAGGGGGTGATGGAGACGTGGAGGGGGACGGAGACGGGGAGGGGAGTAGGGGAGGGAGGGGGTGAGGGAGACGTGGAGGGGTGTAGGGGAGGGAGGGGGTGACGGAGACAGGGAGGGGTGTAGGGGAGGGAGGGGGTGACGGAGACGGGGAGGGGTGTAGGGGAGGGAGGGGGTGACGGAGACGGGGAGGGGTGTAGGGGAGGGAGAGGTGTGACGGAGACGGGGAGGGTTGTAGAGGAGGGAGGGGGTGATGGAGACGGGGAGGGTGTACGGGAGCGAGGGGGTGACGGAGACGGGGAGGGGTGTAGGGGAGGGAGGGGGTGAGGGAGACGTGGAGGGGTGTAGAGGAGGGAGGGGGTGACGGAGACGGAGAGGGGTGTAGGGGAGGGAGGGGGTGACGGAGACGGGAAGGGGTGTAGGAGAGGGTGGGGTTGACGGAGACGGGGAGGGGTGTAGGGGAGGGAGGGGTTGACGGAGACGGGGAGGGGTGTAGGAGAGGGTGGGGTTGACGGAGACGGGGAGGGGTGTATGGGAGGGAGGGGGTGATGGAGATGGGGAGGGGTGTAGGGGAGGGAGATGTGGAGGGGTGTAGGGGAGGGTGGGGGTGACAGACGGGGAGGGGTGTAGGGGAGGGAGGGGGTGACAGACGGGGAGCGGCGTAGGGGAGGGAGGGGGTGAGGGAGACGTGGAGGGGTGTAGAGGAGGGAGGGGTGACGGAGACGGAGAGGGGTGTAGGGGAGGGAGGGGGTGACGGAGACGGGAAGGGGTGACAGACGGGGAGGGGTGTAGGGGAGGGAGGGGTTGACGGAGACGGGGAGGGGTGTAGGAGAGGGTGGGGTTGACCGAGACGGGGAGGGGTGTAGGGGAGGGAGGGGGTGATGGAGATGGGGAGGGGTGTAGGGGAGGGAGGGGGTGAGGGAGATGTGGAGGGATGTAGGGGAGGGTGGGGGTGATGGAGATGGGGAGGGGTGTAGGGGAGGGAGGGGGTGAGGGAGATGTGGAGGGGTGTAGGGGAGGGAGGGGGTGACGGAGACGGGGAGGGGTGTAGGGGAGGGAGGGGGTTACGGAGACGGGGAGGGGTGTAGGGGAGGGAGGGGGTGACGGAGACGGGGAGGGGTGTAGGGGAGGGAGGGGGTGACGGAGACGGGGAGGGAGGGGTGTAGGGGAGGGGATAATGGATCCGGGGAGGGAGTGGGAATGAAGACAGGGAGGGGTGATCAGTCTGCATTCGACAGTGACCCTGTGTTCCCCCCACCCTTCCCCACACACAGGGGTGATGGCCTGCGAGACCCCAGAGTTCATGTCACCCATCCGCCGGTCCAGCAGGAGGAGAGGGGCAGCTGCGTCGAAATGAGTCGTCTTGGCTCGAGTCCGCTCGTCCGGGTGGGAGGGGGAACGGGGTGTGTGTGTGTGTGCGTGTGTGTGTGTGAGAGAGAGAGGGGAGGTGGGATGGAGGGGAGGGCGAGAGAGAGAGATGGATGGTGTGGGAGAGAGAGGGATGGAATGGAGGGGGGAGAGCGATGGGATGGAGGGGAGGGTGAGAGAGAGGGATGGAGGGTGTGGAGGGCGAGAGAGGGGTGGAGGGTCTGGGAATGAGAGAATGAGATGGAGTGGAGAGGGAGAGGGTGAGTGTGAGAAAGCGAGGAGGGGTGGGTAATGGGAGTGACGCTGGGGGACGGGGACGAGAGAGCGGAAGGTTGAGAGTTGGTGAGGGGGTGTGAAGGTGTCACGGGGAAGGGTGGGGCAGGGTGTGTGTGTGAGAGAGAGGGGGTGTCGGTGAGTTAGTTTATGCGAGGGAGGGGAGGTGAGCGTGAGGAGGGAGGGTGTGTGTCTGTGTGTGGGGAGGGAGCGTGTGGGCCTCTCTGCCCGTGTACATACGTCGTCGTGTGTGTGTCCCGGCCTGCCTGTCGTCGGCCGCGTCTCTCTATCACAACCGACCCTCCGCGCAATTCACTCTGTCCCCTCGGCCTGTCGCGAAATAAACAGCCTCCGTCTCAGAGACAGCTCCGGACTTGTCCCTCGAACCCTCGAGGCGGGAGGCTGGGAGAGAGGGGGAGCTGTGTCGGGGTGGAACGGGTGACTGCGAGGGGAGTATGATGTAGGGGAGGGAAGGGAGTGACGGGGAGTGGGGTATCAGGAAAGGGAGGGGGTGACAAAGACCGGGAGCGAGGCAGATTAAACTCACAGAAAGCAGGCAAGAACCTATAAATTGATCTGTCGGAAACCATTTTATTTCACATCTGGCAAATCACACGGTACGAAACAATAAGATAATTTTGTAAGAAAGAGGTGGGAAATCACTGAACAGCCTATCGTTCGGTGAGAGGCTGAGACAGCTCAATAAATACAGGGACACTTCGATAAATACTTACAGTGGAAAACTAAAAGAAGAATACCATCTTTGATGGTATTTCTGCATAAAGCTATTCTTGTTTTCGCAAGGCCCAGTTCTCAGCTCAACACCAAACCTCATTTGGATTTGAACTTGGGGAAACTTCACTCCGCGATCCGGCACTGATATTTTTCCACCTCCAAGGCAAACTAAACCACAGTAAAAATCAAACTATCTATGTCAAAAGTTTGTTGGAAGCTCATCCCGCCCGGGAACAAAATCATGAAAGCTCGGGGATGCGTTTCTGAAACAAGGGAGAAGGCAAAGTGTCAGATTAACTCAGAGTGAATCTCCCACCACACCGTCCCATCACACACTCCCGGGGTCAGACACACAGAGTGAATCTCCCTCCACACCGTCCCATCACACACTCCCGGGGTCAGACACAGAGTGAATCTCCCTCCACACCGTCCCATCACACACTCCCGGGGTCAGACACAGAGTGAATCTCCCTCCACACCGTCCCATCACACACTCCCGGGGTCAGACACAGAGTGAATCTCCCTCCACACCGTCCCATCACACACTCCCGGGGTCAGACACAGAGTGAATCTCCCTCCACACCGTCCCATCACACACTCCCGGGGTCAGACACACTGAGTGAATCTCCCTCCACACCGTCCCATCACACACTCCCGGGGTCAGACACACAGAGTGAATCTCCCTCCACACCGTCCCATCACACATTCCCGGGGTCAGACACAGAGTGAATCTCCCTCCACACCGTCTCATCACACACTCCCGGGGTCAGACACAGAGTGAATCTCTCTCCACACCGTCCCATCACACACTCCTGGGGTCGGACACAGAGTGAATCTCCCTCCGCGCTGTCCCATCGCACACTCCCGGGGTCAGACACACAGAGTGAATCTCCCTCCGCACTGTCCCATCACACACTCCCGGGGTCAGACACACAGAGTGAATCTCCCTCCACACCGTCCCATCACACACTCCCGGGATCAGAAACACAGAGTGAATCTCCCTCCACACCCGTCCCATCACACACTCCCGGGGTCAGACACACAGAGTGAATCTCCCTCCACACCGTCTCATCACACACTCCCGGGGTCAGACACACAGAGTGAATCTCCCTCCACACCGTCCCATCACACACTCCCGGGGTCAGACACACAGAGTGAATCTCCCTCCACACCGTCCCATCACACACTCCCGGGGTCAGACACAGAGTGAATCTCCCTCCACACCGTCCCATCACACACTCCCGGGGTCAGACACACAGAGTGAATCTCCCTCCACACCGTCCCATCACACACTCCCGGGGTCAGACACACAGAGTGAATCTCCCTCCACACCGTCCCATCACACACTCCCGGGGTCAGACACAGAGTGAATCTCCCTCCACACCGTCCCATCACACACTCCCGGGGTCAGACACACAGAGTGAATCTCCCTCCACACCGTCCCATCACACACTCCCGGGGTCAGACACACAGAGTGAATCTCCCTCCACACCGTCCCATCACACACTCCCGGGGTCAGACACACAGAGTGAATCTCCCTCCGCACCGTCCCATCACACACTCCCGGGGTCAGACACACAGAGTGAATCTCCCTCCGCACCGTCCCATCACACACTCCCGGGGTCAGACACACAGTGAATCTCCCTCCACACCGTCCCATCACACACTCCCGGGGTCAGACACAGAGTGAATCTCCCTCCACACCGTCCCATCACACACTCCCGGGGTCAGACACACAGAGTGAATCTCCCTCCACACCGTCCCATCACACACTCCCGGGGTCAGACACAGAGTGAATCTCCCACCACACCGTCCCATCACACACTCCCAGGGTCAGACACAGAGTGAATCACCCTCCACACCGTCCCATCACACACTCCCGGGGTCAGACACAGAGTGAATCTCCCTCCCCACCGTCCCTTCACACACTCTCACCTTGGTTCTGCTTGATGAATTGGCTGAAAGAAAAGGGAGATCGGTCAGTGTCAGTATCCTGCCTCCCCACCCCTCCCGCTCTCAGAGTCCCGGTGACCCGTTTTCCCCACTGGGGAGGGGGACACCGCAGTTTATCACTCACCCCTCCGGAAGACCAGGCACGTGATTACCAGGAGGAGGACACACACCAGTGCCCATGCCAGCACCAGTGCGAGGACCCAGGGCGGCTGCGCGGGGGTAGGCCCGCACGTGGCGTCCGACACCGAGGTTCCGTCCCGGAGGGTGAACAAGCCCAGGTCACTGCATCTGTGGGAGGGAGAGGGTGTCAGCCGTCCGTGAGCTTATCACCCTTGCTACTGTCCTGTTTCTCCCTCACTCCCTCCTCCCCTCTCCCCTACCCCTCTCCTCCTCCCCTCCCCCTTCCTCTTCCTCCTCCTCCCCTCCCTGTCCTCCCTTCCCTTCCCCTCCCCATCCTCCCTTCCCTTCCCCTCCCCATCCTCCCTTCCCTTCCCCTCCCCATCCTCCCTTCCCTTCCCCTCCCCATCCTCCCTTCCCTTCCCCTCCCCATCCTCCCTTCCCTTCCCCTCCCCATCCTACCTTCCCTTCCCCTCTCCCCCTCCCCTTCCCCCTCCCCCTCCCCCTTCCCCTCCCCTCCTCCCTTCCCCTCCCCTCCTCCCTTCCCCTCCACTCCTCCCTTCCCCTCCCCCTCCTCCCCTCCCCCTCCCCTCATCTCCCCTCCTCTCTCCCTCTCCCCTCTCTCCCTCTCCCCTCCTCTCTCCCTCTCCCCTCCTCTCTCCTCTCTCCTCTCTCTCCTCCCTCCTCTCCCTCCCCCCTCTTCTCTCTGCCCCATCACCCCTCCTCCCCTTGTCCTTTTCGTTTCCCCCATCGCCCCTCTTCCCTACCTGTTCCTCACTTTCCATCCCATTTCCCTTTTCTCTGTCCAACCACCACCACCACCCTCCACCTCCACCCCGCTCTCTACCTCCCCCCCGTCCCGCAGTCACCTTGTCCAGGGTTGGCAGGGCGTCCGCGACGGAGAGCTGGAGAAGGTTCCCGCAGCACAGGGCCGGCACAGCGCGTCCCCCGACTTGTTACCTGCCGGGTGCAGTTAGTGAGAGAGCTTCTCCAAACAAATCCAGCCCCCGCCCACCCACCCACCCCACAAGGTCTGTACTGCCTTCGGGGAGAGCTCGGTGCCCAAACTGTGAAGGGTGAAGCCGGGAGCCCGGTGGTGCCAACACAATGAGGGAGCCCCTGCCTCCAGTGGGCTCTGGGTGCCCACAGTGAGGACCGAGCAGGGGTTCCCTACCGATGTAATAGATCGAGCCCACACTGGACCCTCACTGAGGACCGAGCAGGGGTTCCCTGCCGACGTAATACATCGAGCCCACCCTGGACCCTCACTGAGGACCGAGCAGGGGTTCCCTGCCAATGTAATAGATCGAGCCCACAATGAGGACCGAGCAGGGGTTCTCTGCCGATATAATATATCGAGGCCACCCTGGACCCTCACTGAGGACTGAGCAGGGGTTCCCTGCCGATGTAATAGATCAAGCCCACACTGAGGAACAAGCAAGGGTTCCCTGCCGATGTAATATATCGAGGCCACTTGGTGCCCACAATGAGGATCAAGTGGGGTTCCCTGCTGATGTAATATATCGAGGCCACCCTGAGGAACAAGCAAGGGTTCCCTGCTGATGTAATATATCGAGCCCACCCTGGACCCTCACTGAGGACCGAGCAGGGGTTGGTGCCCACAATGAGGATCGATTGGGGCTGCCCTCCCCCCGCCCATCGATGTAAGGACTTGAGGGGGCTGTATACACCCCCTCCCTGCGAGCACTTGGTGCCCTCCCTGAAGATCGTGTGGGGGGCTGGTTGATTTGACATCGGAGAGAACTCCGTACGGGTCTTCCGTGCCTGCGGTCAGCATGCGGGTGGGGGGGCGGGCGGCCGTTGTGGGGTAGAGGCAATGTTCGGGGTGTTTTTGCACCAATCCCAGTCCTCCCCGAGGAGCACCCAGCGCCCACACTGAGGAAACGGTGGGTGCCCCCTGACAGTACCATCCCTGCCCCCCCCCCCACACAACGAGGAGGTGCCCGGGTCGGTGTGGTGGTGTGTCGAGTGTGGGTACCATACCAGCGCTGGAAGCTCCCTGCCCGGCCGGGCACGCGTCCTCCCTCCTGCAGAAGAGGCAGGCCCTGCCCGGCTCCGACGCCATGCAGACAAACCCGGGGGCGCACCTGCAGGTCCTGGGACTCGTCCGGGTGCAGGGGCTCAGCTCCTCCAGGCCGTGTCCTGCGGGAACGCGGTGAAAGTCAGAATCAGGGGCGCTTGCGGTTCCACCTCTCCCCCCGGCAGCTCCTACAATAGACAGACCACCCGTATCCCTCTAAACCTTCCCGGTCCGAGAGTCCTTAACGTACCCGCCTCGGCCGCTTCCCATAGACGGACCACACTCACCTGGGTCGCAGGCCTTGCAGCGGAGGCAGCTGAGCTGGCCGTTGTCGGAGGCCGTGAACTCCCCGTCCTGGCACGGCCGGCACTGCGTCTCCCTGGTCAGCGTGCAGTCTTGGGCCACGTAGCTCCCTGAGGGAATGGCAGAATGTGACCGGGGTCGCGGGGACGCTCACTCAAAACCCGCGAGAGGGACAGGGGCGGCGCGCTGGAAGATCTCAGCCGGTCGGGCAGCACCTGCGGGAATGAGACGGCAAGTCGACGTTCCGGGCCGAGGACCTTCTCGGGGACCTGGGAAGGAAGCCGGGACGGAGGCCAGAATGCGGAAAGTTGGGGGCGAGCAGATAGTGTCTCTCCCTCTCTCCCTCTCTCCCTCTCTCCCTTTCTCCTTCTCTCCCTCTCTCCCTCTCTTTCCTCTCCCTCCCTCCCTCTCTCTCCCCTCCCTCTTTTTCCCCTCTCCCTCTCCCCTCTCCATCTCTCACTCTCCCCCTCTCCCTCTCTCTCTCTCCCTCTCCTTCCCTCTCCCCCTCTCCTTCCCTCTCCCCCTCTCCCTCTGTCTCCCTCTCCCTCTCTCTCTCGCTCTCCCTCTCCCTTTCTCCCCTCCCTCTCCCTTCTTGTCCCCGGGCGTAAAGTTGGGGGCGAGCAGATAGTGTCTCTCCCTCCCTCCCTCTCTCTCCCTCTCCCTCTCTCTCTCTCTCCCTCTCCCTCTCTCTCTCTCTCTCCCTCTCTCTCCCTCCTTCTCCCTCTCTCCCCCTCTATCGCTCTCTCTCCCTCTCCCTCTCTCCCTCTTCTTCCCTCTCCCTCTCTCTCTCCCTCTGTCTCCTTCTCTCCTTCCCTCTCTCCCTCTGTGTGTGTGTCTCTCTCTCTCTCTCTCCCTCTCCCTCTCTCCCTCTCCTTCCCTCTCCCTCTGTCTCCCTCTCTCCTTCCCTCTCTCCCTCTGTGTGTGTCTCTCTCTCTCTCTCTCTCTCTCTCTCTCTCTCTCTCTCTCTCTCCCTCCCTCCCTCCCTCCCTTTCTCCCCCTCTCCCTCTCCCCCTCCCTCCCTTTCTCCCCCTCTCCCTCTCCCTTCTTGTCCCCGGGCGTATCTCGCTTTAGAGAGACAGGGCTCGCGAGCTCCACCATCCAGCAAGCCCCTAACTCAACCCTAGCCTAATTAACACAGAAAACCTCCCATTTTGTGTGTGCCGAACATGTCCCTACCTGAGAAATTACCTAGGGTTACCCAAAGCCCTCGATTTTTCTAAGCTCCATGTACCTTGGTTGGGGCAACTGTTACGAAAATCAATTTCCCTTGGGATCAGTAAAGTATGACTATGACCTATCCAAAAGTCTCTTAAAAGACCCTATTGTATCCGCCTCCACCACCGTCGCCGGCAGCCCGTTCCACACACACACCACTCTGTGTGTGAAAAACTTACCCCTGACATCTCCTCTGTACCGACTGCCCAGCACCTTAAACCTGTGGCCTCTCGTGTTAGCCATTTCAGCCCAGGGAAGAAGCCTCTGACTATCCACACGATCAATGCCTCTCATCATCTTATACACCTCTATCAGGTCACCTCTCATCCTCCGTCGCTCCAAGGAGAAAAGGCCGAGTTCACTCAACCTATTCTCATAAGGCATGCTCCCCAATCCAGGCAACATCCTTGTAAATCTCCTCTGCACCCTTTCTATGGTTTCCACGTCCTTCCTGTAGTGAGGTGACCAGAACTGAGCACAGTACTCCAAGTGGGGTCTGACCAGGGTCCTATATAGCTGCAACATTACCTCTCGGCTCTTAAACTCAGTCCCACGGTTGATGAAGGCCAATGCACCGTATGCCTTCTTAACCAGAGAGTCAAACTGCACAGCAGCTTTGAGTGTCCTATGGACTCGGAGCCCAAGATCCCTCTGATCCTCCACACTGCCAAGAGTCTCACCATTAATACTATATTTGTACTCCAGGGAGTGTGAAGGACAGAATCAAACATCGCTGTGATGATTCTACGCTCTAGTATCAATTCTTTGGCCACTATAAAGTATATTCTGCCATCAAATTAATGCACCTCACACTTATCTGGGTTTATAGGCCGGTTAGCCTAACGTCGGTGGTGGGGAAACTGCTGGAGTCAGTTATCAAGGATGTGATAACAGCACATTTGGAAAGCGGTGAAATGATCGGACAAAGTCAGCATGGATTTGTGAAAGGAAAATCATGTCTGACGAATCTCATAGAATTTTTTGAGGATGTAACTAGTAGAGTGGATAGGGGAGAACCAGTGGATGTGGTATATTTGGATTTTCAAAAGGCTTTTGACAAGGTCCCACATAGGAGATTAGTGTGCAAACTTAAAGCACACGGTATTGGGGGTAAGGTATTGGTGTGGGTGGAGAATTGGTTAGCAGACAGGAAGCAAAGAGTGGGAATAAACGGGACCTTTTCAGAATGGCAGGCGGTGACTAGTGGGGTACCGCAAGGCTCAGTGCTGGGACCCCAGTTGTTTACAATATATATTAATGACTTGGATGAGGGAATTAAATGCAGCATCTCCAAGTTTGCGGATGACACGAAGCTGGGTGGCAGTGTTAGCAGTGAGGAGGATGCTAAGAGGATGCAGGGTGACTTGGATAGGTTGGGTGAGTGGGCAAACTCATGGCAGATGCAATTTAATGTGGATAAATGTGAAGTTATCCACTTTGGTGGCAAAAATAGGAAAACAGATTATTATCTGAATGGTGGCCGATTAGGAAAAGGGGAGGTGCAACGAGACCTGGGTGTCATTATACACCAGTCATTGAAAGTGGGCATGCAGGTACAGCAGGCGGTGAAAAAGGCGAACGGTATGCTGGCATTTATAGCGAGAGGATTCGAGTACAGGAGCAGGGAGGTACTACTGCAGTTGTACAAGGCCTTGGTGAGACCACACCTGGAGTATTGTGTGCAGTTTTGGTCCCCTAATCTGAGGAAAGACATCTTTGCCATAGAGGGAGTACAAAGAAGGTTCACCAGATTGATTCCTGGGATGGCAGGTCTTTCATATGAAGAAAGACTGGATGAACTGGGCTTGTACTCGTTGGAATTTAGAAGATTGAGGGGGGATCTGATTGAAACGTATAAGATCCTAAAGGGATTGGACAGGCTAGATGCAGGAAGATTGTTCCCGATGTTGGGGAGGTCTAGAACGAGGGGTCACAGTTTGAGGATAGAGGGGAAGCCTTTTAGGACCGAGGTTAGGAAAAACTTCTTCACACAGAGAGTGGTGAATCTGTGGAATTCTCTGCCACAGCAAACTGTTGAGGCCAGTTCATTAGCTATGTTTAAAAGGAAGTTAGATATGGCCCTTGTGGCTACAGGGGTCAGGGGGTATGGAGGGAAGGCTGGGTTCTGAGTTGGATGATCAGCCATGATCATAATAAATGGCGGTGCAGGCTCGAAGGGCCGAATGGCCTACTCCTGCACCTATTTTCTATGTTTCTATGTTTCTATGAACTGCATCTGCCACTTCTCAGCCCGGTTCTGCATCCAATCGATGTCCTGCTGTAACCTCTGACAGCCCTCCGCACGACCCACAGCACCCCTAAGCCTTTGCGTCCTCAGCAAATTTACTAACCCACCCCTCCGCTTCCCTCGTCCGGAGAGCCAGGGACTTGAAGTTCCTGCCTTCTGTTTTTTTTTAAAAAAAGAAACACTCAAAATCAGAGGAACGTCCCGTCAAAGGATGTGGTTCTGCGGGCGGAATACCACCCCATACCTCAGTCCATGGGGGAGACAGATTCCTGGGTGCTGCCTCGGTGAAGGGACGAGCGAGGGGTTGTGGAACAGTTTGGAATGGGCTGCTGGGTGCGGAGGTGGTGGGACAGGCTGGGGGTTGGTGAACTCACCAGCCGGGCACATCTTACAGCAGCGATGGTCGCCTCGGTATTCCAGGTGGGAGCAGGGTGCTTCCCCGTGCACTGGGGCGAGGAGCAGCTGAGGGGCACAGAGAGAGAGAGAGGGAGAGGGATTCAGAGTCAGGGGTAGTGACAGCACAGCTGGGCCCCGTGAAGTCCGTGCCCAGCCATTCCAATAGCCTGCTCCCACGTACGTCCCCCTATCCAGACTTCTCCGAACCGCTGATGTCGAGCCCGCTGGGGGCTCGTTCCGCTCTTTCTTTGGGGGGGGGGCAAGTTCCCCTCAAACTTTTCACCTTTCACCCTTGACCCATGACCTCTGGCTGTAGTCCCACCCGACCTGGCACCTAGCCTACCTACACCCCTCGGAGTTTTGCGCGCCTCCACCAAATCTCCCCCTCGACCTCCCGCGCTCCAACTTCAAACGGGATCCGTTGGTGCCCGCGGTTAACAGCGCAAGTTGCCCACTGTCCTCCACTACTCTAAACTTGGATTGCGCAAGATTTACCCTCCTGTCTCGCCAGTGTGCGATGGAGGCCACGTTGTCACGCACCCTGTTCGTTCTGCCCATAACTGACTGGACTTTGGTCCAAGATATTAGAACAGAGGAAACCTACAGCACAATGCAGGCCCTTCGGCCCACAAAGTTGTGCCGAACATGTCCCTGCCTTAGAAATTGCTAGACTTCCCCCTACTTATCTGAGCTCCATGTACCTATCCTGAAAAGACCCTATCTTATCCACTGTCGCCAGCAGCCCATTCCACACCCTCACCACTCTCTGAGTGAAAAAACTTACCCCTGACATCTCCTCTGTACCTGGTCCCCAGCACCTTAAACCTGTGTCCGCTTGGGGCAGCCATTTCAGCCCTGGGGGGGGGGGGGGGCCCAAAGCCTCTGACTATCCACACGATCACTGCACAACATCAGCTTGTGATGTGAAAGCTACAAAGGTAAATGTTCGACTGGTACTCGAAGGCCAGTAAAAGATCCTTCCCCTTGGAAGCTGGTCTCGCCTATATCTGGCTGCTTGCGATCTCCTATTTGTTCCCCCCGCGGCCCCACGACAGTCTCAGATGCTGGGGCTGATGGTTGCCAAAAGACTTCTCTTGAGGGAATGGAAATCACCTTCTTCCCCCTTCTTTTCGGAGATGGGTGGCTGACATGACCTCAGTCGTACAGATGGAGAAACTTAGGTTCTTGAGAACCAATTCAGTTAAAAAATTTTTCACCTATCTGGGATCCATTTCTTGGCTACCTGGATGAGCAATTTTCCCCCCAGCTGATTTCTCACGGCCCCTCATTTCAGATGTAAAGTTTAGTACTTTGTACAACTCTAATGTTAAGTCTCTCTTTGTTTTGCTTGTTTCATTTTTATACATGTCTGAGCTGGTATGTTCTTGTTGATTTCATTCTGGGTTTTTTTGAAAAATTTGAAAATAAAGTATTAAAAAAAACCTTCTACGTTCCACCATCTGCTCTCATCCTCCTCCTCTCCAAAGAGTAAAGCCCCAGCTCCCTTAATCTCTGATCATAATGCATACTCTCTAAACCAGGCAGCATCCTGGTAAATCTCCTCTGTAACGTTTCCAATGCTTCCACATCCTTCCTGTAGTGAGGCGACCAGAACTGGACATAGTACATGGTACTTTTTTTTTGGAAAAATTTGAAAATAAAGTATTAAAAAAAAATCTTCTACGTTCCACCGTCTGCTCTCATCCTCCTCCTCTCCAAAGGGTAAAGCCCCAGCTCCCTTAATCTCTGATCATAATCCACACTCTCTAAACCAGGCAGCATCCTGGTAAATCTCCTCTGTACCCTTTCCAATGCTTCCACATCCTTCCTATAGTGAGGCGACCAGAACTGGACACAGTACTCCAAGTGTGGCCTAACCAGAGTTTTATAGAGCTGCATCCTGGGGAAGAGGCGCAGGCTATCCGCTCTATTCCTCTTAATATCTTGAGGAATGTTATGGAGAGGTTGTGTAAGGCATCGGTGAGGCCAAGTCTGGAGTATTGTGTGCAGTTTCGGTCACCAAATTACAGGAAGGATATTAATAAGCTTGAAAGAATGCAGAGAAGGTTTACAAGGATGTTGCCGGGACTTGAACATAGAATAGTACAGCACAGTACGGGCCCTTCGGCCCACAATGTTGTGCCGACCCTCAAACCCTGCCTCCCATATAAGCCCCCACCTTAAATTCCTCCATATGCCTGTCTAGTAGTCTCTTAAACTTCACTAGTGTATCTGCCTCCACCACTGACTCAGGCAGTGCATTCCACGCACCAACCACTCTCTGAGTAAAAAACCTTCCTCTAATATCCCCCTTGAACTTCCCACCCCTTACCTTAAAGCCATGTCCTCTTGTATTGAGCAGTGGTGCCCTGGGGAAGAGGCGCTGGCTGTCCACTCTATCTATTCCTCTTATTATCTTGTACACCTCTATCATGTCTCCTCTCATCCTCCTTCTCTCCAAAGAGTAAAGCCCTAGCTCCCTTAATCTCTGATCATAATGCATACTCTCTAAACCAGGCAGCATCCTGGTAAATCTCCTCTGTACCCTTTCCAATGCTTCCACATCCTTCCTATAGTGAGGTGACCAGAACTGGACACAGTACATGTTACTTTTTTTTTGGAAAAATTTGAAAATAAAGTATTAAAAAAAATCTTCTATGTTCCATGCGTGCCATAGAGGGAGTACAAAGAAGGTTCACCAGATTGATTCCTGGGATGGCAGGACTTTCATATGATGAAAGACTGGATCGACTAGGCTTGTACTCGTTGGAATTTAGAAGATTGAGGGGGGATCTGATTGAAATGTATAAAATCCTAGAGGGATTGGACAGGCTTGATGCAGGAAGATTGTTCCCGATGTTGGGGAAGTCCAGAACGAGGGGTCACAGTTTGAGGATAAAGGGGAAGCCTTTTAGGACCGAGATGAGGAAAAACTTCTTCACACAGAGAGTGGTGAATCTGTGGAATTCTCTGCCACAGGAAACAGTTGAGGTCAGTTCATTGACTATATTTAAGAGGAAGTTAGATATGGCCCTTGTGGCTAAAGGGATCAGGGGATATGGAGAGAAGGCAGGTACAGGATTCTGAGTTGGATGATCAGCCATGATCAAACTGAATGGCAGTGCAGGCTCGAAGGGCTGAATGGCCTACTCCTGCACCTATTTTCTATGTTTCTATGTTCCAAGGAAGAAGGACCTCGCCCGTCTAACCTTTTCCTGTCAATCCAGTCCTCCAGGGCCGGCAGCAACCTTGTAACGCTGGGTGGCAGTGTGAAATGTGAGGAGGATGTTATGAGAATGCAGGGTGACTTGGACAGGCCGGGTGAGTGGGCAGATGCAGTTTAATGTGGACAAATGTGAGGTTATCCACTTTGGTGGTAAGAACAGGAAGGCAGATTATCTAAATGGAGTCAAGTCAGGAAAAGGGGAAGCACAACGAGATCTAGGTGTCCTTGTACATCAGTCACTGAAAGCAAGCATGCAGGTACAGCAGGCAGT
>NW_026948196.1:0-70000 GCF_963921235.1 Mobula hypostoma | reverse complement strand
TCGCCCCTGTTCTCTGCCCTCCTCCATCCCTCCCCCTTCTATCTTCTCCCTCCTCCTTCCCTCCCCACCTGAGGCTCTCGCTTCCCCCATCATGGGATCCTGTCCTACCCTCTCCCTCCCTCCCTACCTCCACCCCCAACTCCCGGGGCTCTTCCACCCCGGCCCCCCACCCGTTGATGGGATCCTGCTGTGCTTCAGACATTTGGGACCGTTGCCATGGGAACGGGAGGCGGGTTGCAGCCGCTTCAGTCTTGTCACCCTGGAAACGGTCGCCAGCCTGTTCTGACCGTGCTGGCTTGTTGCCGTGGGGAACAGGAAACAGCCTACCCAGCTGGGCACAGGTCGGCGACCACGGCAACAGGGGCTTCACTGGGCCTGTCTCCATGGGAACAGGGAGCGGCTTGTTGCCGTGGAAACAGGAGTTTCAGGCCTCCGGGTTTGGATTTCGCAGAGGCCTCTCAGGCTGTCGTTACCACGAGGGCCGCAGGGCCCAATTACGTGGGCAACAGGGGCAGGCCCACTGAGGACGCCCATGTCAACCCATCCAGGAGTTGGTCTGCTTCGGGCCCCGTTACCACGGGAACAGGAGTTGGCCTGTTTTGGGCCTTGTTGCCACGGGAACAGGAGTTGGCCTGTTTTGGGCCTTGTTGCCACGGGAACAGGAGTTGGCCTGTTTTGGGCCCCGTTGCCACAGGAACAGAAGGTGGCCTGTTTTGGGCTTCGTTGCTACGGGAACAGGAGTTGGCCTGTTTCCCCGTTGCCACGGAAACAGGAGTTGGCCTGTTTTGGGCTTCATTGCTACGGGAACAGGAGTTAGCCTGTTTCGGGCCCCGTTGCCACGGGAACGGAAGTTGGCCTGTTTTGGGCCTTGTTGCCACGGGAACAGGAGTTGGCCTGTTTCCCCGTTGCCACGGGAACAGGAGTGGCCTGTTTTGGGCCTTGTTGCCATGGGAACAGGAGTTGGCCTGTTTCCCCGTTGCCACGAGAACAGGAGTTGGCCTGTTTTGGGCTTCATTGCTACGGGAACAGGAGTTAGCCTGTTTCGGGCCCCGTTGCCACGGGAACGGAAGTTGGCCTGTTCTGGGCTTCGTTACTACGGGAACAGGAGTTGGCCTCTTTCGGGCCCCGTTGCCACGGGAACGGGGGGGTGGGTTGGCCTGTTTCGGGCCCCGGGCAGTCGGAGGGAGGAGGAGACACCCACCCTTTCACCTTGGACGCCTTCTTGCCCGTCTGGCGGAGGTCCTCGGGGGGCGGAGGCTCCCGCGACTCCATGAGGTGCTGCTCTGTCTCCTGGGCCGCTGAGCCGGCCGTCGTCTTCAGCGTCTTCCGCAGGTTCAGCACCTGGGGAGGAGGACGAAGAGTGGGGCAGGTGAGACGGGCTCGGAGGAGGAGCTCTTTCTGAACGTCCCCGGGGCTCCCCTGTTTCTGCCCTGGGCCGGCTTCCGGCGGGGGGGGGGGGGAATCTCCCAGGATACGGGGTTGGGGACCGCGGGTGTCCAAACCGTATCGCGGGCGATTGTGGGCCCACCCCGCAACCCACCGTCTCTGAGGAAGGATGCACTGGCGTTGGAGAGGGTCACGAGAACGATCCCGGCAATGAAAGGGTTAACGTATGAGAACCTGGACTCGCTAGAGTTTAGGAGAATCAGGGAGGGATCTCATTGCAACCTATCGAATATTGAAAGGTAAAGACAGAGTGGATGTGGAGAGGATGTTTCCTATTGTGGGGGAGTCTAGGACCAGAGGACACAGATAGAGTGGATGTGGAGAGGATGTTTCCTGTAGTGGGGAGTCTAGGACGAGAGGACACAGATCGAGTGGATATGGAGAGGATGTTTCCTGTAGTGGGGGAGTCTAGGACCAGAAGACACAGATAGAGTGGATGTGGAGAGGATGTTTCCTGTAGTGGGGGGAGTCTCGGACCAGAGGGCACAGATAGTGTGGATGTGGAGATGATGTTTCCTGCAGTGGGGGAGTCTAGGACCAGAGGACACAGATAGAGTGGATGTGGAGAGGATGTTTCCTGTATTGGGGGAGTCTCGGACCAGAGGACACAGATAGAGTGGATGTGGAGAGGATGTTTCCTATAGTGGGGGAGTCTAGGACCAGAGGACACAGATAGAGTGGATGTGGAGAGGATGTTTCCTGTAGTGGAGGAGTCTACGACCAGAGGACACAGATAGAGTGGATGTGGAGAGGATGTTTCCTATTGTGGGGGAGTCTAGGACCAGAGCACACAGATAGAGTGGATGTGGAGAGGATGTTTCCTGTAGTGGGGGAGTCTAGGACCAGAGGACACAGATAGAGTGGATGTGGAGAGGATGTTTCCTGTAGTTGGGGTGTCTAGGACCAGAGGACACAGATAGAGTGGATGTGGAGAGGATGTTTCCTATTGTGGGGGAGTCTAGGACCAGAGGACACAGATAGAGTGGATGTGGAGAGGGTGTTTCCTATAGTGGGGGAGTCTAGGACCAGAGGACACAGATAGAGTGGATGTGGAGAGGATGTTTCCTGTAGTGGGGGAGTCTAGGACCAGAGGGCACAGATAGTGTGGATGTGGAGAGGATGTTTCCTGTAATGGGGGGAGTCTCGGACCAGAGGGCACAGATAGTGTGGATGTGGAGAGGATGTTTCCTGTAGTGGGGGAGTCTAGGACCAGAGGACACAGATAGAGTGGATGTGGAGAGGATGTTTCCTGTAGTTGGGGTGTCTAGGACCAGAGGACACAGATAGAGGGGTTGTGGAGAGGATGTTTCCTGAAGTGGGGGGAGTCTAGGACCAGAGGACACAGATAGATTGGATGTGGAGAGGATGTTTCCTATTGTGGGGGAGTCTAGGACCAGAGGACACAGATAGAGTGGATGTGGAGAGGATGTTTCCTGTAGTGGGGGTGTCTAGGACCAGAGGACACAGATAGAGTGGATGTGGAGAGGATGTTTCCTGTAGCGGGGGATGCTAGGACCAGAGGACACAGATAGAGTGGATGTGGAGAGGATGTTTCCTGCAGTGGGGGAGTCTAGGACCAGAGGACACAGATAGAGTGGATGCGGAGAGGGTGTTTCCTATAGTGGGGGAGTCCAGGACCAGAGGACACAGATAGAGTGGATGTGGAGAGGATGTTTCCTGTAGTGGGTGAGTATCGGACCAGAGGACACAGATAGAGTGGATGCGGAGAGGATGTTTCCTGTAGTGGGGGGAGTCTAGGACTAGAGGGCACAGATAGAGTGGATGTGGAGAGGGTGTTTCCTATAGTGGGGGGAGTCTAGGACTAGAGGGCACAGATAGAGTGGATGTGGAGAGGGTGTTTCCTATAGTGGGGGGAGTCTCGGACCAGAGGGCACAGATAGAGTGGATGTGGAGAGGGTGTTTCCTATAGTGGGGGGAGTCTCGGACCAGAGGGCACAGATAGTGTGGATGTGGAGAGGATGTTTCCTGTAGTGGGGGGAGTCTAGGACCAGAGGACACCGATAGAGTGGATGTGGAGAGGATGTTTCCTGCAGTTGGGGGGAATCCAGGACCAGAGGACACAGATAGAGTGGATGCGGAGAGGATGTTTCCTGCAGTGGGGGAGTCTAGGACCGGAGGGCACAGGTAGAGTGGATGTGGAGAGGATGTTTCCTGTAGTGGGGGAGTCTCGGACCAGAGGACACAGATACAGTAGATGTGGAGAGGATGTTTCCTGTAGTGGGGGAGTCTAGGACCAGAGGACACAGATAGAGTAGATGTGGAGAGGATGTTTCCTGTAGTGGGGGAGTCTAGGACCAGAGAACACAGATAGAGTGGATGTGGAGAGGATATTTCCTGTAGTGGGGAGTCTCGGACCAGAGGGCACAGATAGTGTGGGTGTGGAGAGGATGTTTCCTATAGTGGGGGAGTCTAGGACCAGAGAACACAGAGAGAGTGGATGTGGGTAGGACATTTCCCTATAGTGGGGGAGTCTAGGACCAGAGGACACAGATAGAGTGGATTTGGAGAGGATGTTTCCTGTAGTGGGGGGAGTCCAGGACCAGAGGACACAGATAGAGTGGATGTGGAGAGGTTTTTTCCTGCAGTGGGGGAGTCTAGGACCAGAGGACACAGATAGAGTGGATGTGGAGAGGATGTTTACTATAGTGGGGGAGTCCAGGACCAGAGGACACAGATAGAGTGGATGTGGAGAGGATGTTTCCTGTAGTTGGGGTGTCTAGGACCAGAGGACACAGATAGAGTGGATGTGGAGAGGATGTTTTCTATAGTGGGGGAGTCTCGGACCAGAGGACACAGATAGAGTGGATGTGGAGAGGATGTTTCCTATAGTGGGGGAGTCTGGGACCAGAGGACACAGATAGAGTGGATGTGGAGAGGATGTTTCCTGTAGTGGGGGAGTCTAGGACTAGAGGGCAGAGATAGAGTGGATGTGGAGAGGGTGTTTCCTACAGTGGGGGGAGTCTCGGACCAGAGGGCACAGATAGTGTGGATGTGGAGAGGATGTTTCCTGCAGTGGGGGAGTCTAGGACCAGAGGACACAGATAGAGTGGATGCGGAGAGGATGTTTCCTGCAGTGGGGGAGTCTAGGACCAGAGGACACAGATAGAGTGGATGTGGAGAGGATGTTTCCTGTAGTGGGGGAGTCTCGGACCAGAGGACACAGATAGAGTAGATGTGGAGAGGATGTTTCTTGTAGTGGGGGAGTCTAGGACCAGAGGACACAGATAGAGTAGATGTGGAGAGGATGTTTCCTGTAGTGGGGGAGTCTAGGACCAGAGAACACAGATAGAGTGGATGTGGAGAGGATGTTTCCTATAGTGGGGAGTCTAGGACCAGAGGGCACAGATAGTGTGGGTGTGGAGAGGATGTTTCCTGTAGTGGGGGAGTCTAGGACCAGAGAACACAGATAGAGTGGATGTGGAGAGGATGTTTCCTGCAGTGGGGGAGTCTAGGACCAGAGGACACAGATAGAGTGGATGTGGAGAGGATGTTTCCTGTAGTGGGGGAGTCTAGGACCAGAGAACACAGATAGAGTGGATGTGGGTAGGACATTTCCCTATAGTGGGGGAGTCTAGGACCAGAGGACACAGATAGAGTGGATTTGGAGAGGATGTTTCCTGTAGTGGGGGGAGTCTAGGACCAGAGGACACAGATAGAGTGGATGTGGAGAGGATGTTTCCTGTAGTGGGGGGAGTCCAGGACCAGAGGACACAGATAGAGTGGATGTGGAGAGGTTTTTTCCTGCAGTGGGGGAGTCTAGGACCAGAGGACACAGATAGAGTGGATGTGGAGAGGATGTTTACTATAGTGGGGGAGTCCAGGACCAGAGGACACAGATAGAGTGGATGTGGAGAGGATGTTTCCTGTAGTTGGGGTGTCTAGGACCAGAGGACACAGATAGAGTGGATGTGGAGAGGATGTTTTCTATAGTGGGGGAGTCTCGGACCAGAGGACACAGATAGAGTGGATGTGGAGAGGATGTTTCCTATAGTGGGGGAGTCTGGGACCAGAGGACACAGATAGAGTGGATGTGGAGAGGATGTTTCCTATAGTGGGGGAGTCTGGGGACCAGAGGACACAGATAGAGTGGATGTGGAGAGGATGTTTCCTGTAGTGGGGGAGTCTAGGACTAGAGGGCAGAGATAGAGTGGATGTGGAGAGGGTGTTTCCTATAGTGGGGGGAGTCTCGGACCAGAGGGCACAGATAGTGTGGATGTGGAGAGGATGTTTCCTGCAGTGGGGGAGTCTAGGACCAGAGGACACAGATAGAGTGGATGCGGAGAGGATGTTTCCTGCAGTGGGGGAGTCTCGGACCAGAGGACACAGATAGAGTAGATGTGGAGAGGATGTTTCCTGTAGTGGGGGAGTCTAGGACCAGAGGACACAGATAGAGTAGATGTGGAGAGGATGTTTCCTGTAGTGGGGGAGTCTAGGACCAGAGAACACAGATAGAGTGGATGTGGAGAGGATGTTTCCTGTAGTGGGGAGTCTAGGACCAGAGGGCACAGATAGTGTGGGTGTGGAGAGGATGTTTCCTGTAGTGGGGGAGTCTAGGACCAGAGAACACAGATAGAGTGGATGTGGAGAGGATGTTTCCTGCAGTGGGGGAGTCTAGGACCAGAGGACACAGATAGAGTGGATGTGGAGAGGATGTTTCCTGTAGTGGGGGAGTCTAGGACCAGAGAACACAGATAGAGTGGATGTGGGTAGGACATTTCCCTATAGTGGGGGAGTCTAGGACCAGAGAACACAGATAGAGTGGATTTGGAGAGGATGTTTCCTGTAGTGGGGGGAGTCTAGGACCAGAGGACACAGATAGAGTGGATGTGGAGAGGATGTTTCCTGTAGTGGGGGAGTCTCGGACCAGAGGACACAGATAGAGTGGATGTTTAGAGGGATACGGTGGTCCGTCTGTGGACAGGGACACGGACAGGAGAGGTTTAGAGGGATACGGTGGTCCGTCTGTGGACAGGGATGCGGACAGAGAAGGTTTAGAGGGATACGGTGGTCCGTCTGTGGACAGGGACACGGACAGAGAAGGTTTAGAGGCAAACGGTGGTCCGTCTGTGGACAGGGACACGGATAGTAGAGGTTTAGAGGGATACGGTGGTCCGTCTGTGGGCAGGAACATGGACAGGGAAGGTTTAGAGGGATACGGTGGTCCCTCTGTGGACAGGGACACGGATAGGAGAGGTTTAGAGGGATACGGTGGTCCGTCTGTGGATAGGGACACGGACAGGAAAGTGTCAGAGGGATACGGTGGTCCGTCTGTGGAGAGGAACACGGACAGGGTAGGTTTAGAGGGATACGGTGGTCCGTCTGTGGACAGGAACACGGACAGGAGAGGTTTAGAGGGATACGGTGGTCCGTCTGTGGACAGGGACACGGACAGGAGAGGTTTAGATGGATACGGTGGTCCGTCTGTGGACAGGGACGCGGACAGAGAAGGTTTAGAGGGATACGGTGGTCCGTCTGTGGACAGGGACACGGACAGAGAAGGTTTAGAGGCAAACGGTGGTCCGTCTGTGGACAGGGACGCGGATAGTAGAGGTTTAGAGGGATACGGTGGTCCGTCTGTGGGCAGGAACATGGACAGGAGAGGTTTAGAGGGATACGGTGGTCCGTCTGTGGACAGGGACACGGACAGGAGAGGTTTAGAGGGATACGGTGGTCTGTCTGTGGACAGGGACACGGATAGGAGAGGTTTAGAGGGATACGGTGGTCCGTCTGTGGACAGGGACACGGACAGGAGAGGTTTAGAGGGATACGGTGGTCCGTCTGTGGACAGGGACACGGACAGGAGAGGTTTAGAGGGATACGGTGGTCCCTCTGTGGACAGGGACACGGATAGGAGAGGTTTAGAGGGATACGGTGGTCCGTCTGTGGATAGGGACACGGACAGGAAAGTGTTAGAGGGATACGGTGGTCCGTCTGTGGAGAGGAACACGGACAGGGTAGGTTTAGAGGGATACGGTGGTCCGTCTGTGGACAGGGACACGGACAGGAGAGGTTTAGAGGGATACGGTGGTCCGTCTGTGAAGAGGGACACGGATAGGAGAGGTTTAGAGGGATACGGTGGTCCGTCTGTGGACAGGGACACGGACAGGAGAGGTTTAGAGGGATACGGTGGTCCGTCTGTGGACAGGGACGCGGACAGAGAAGGTTTAGAGGGATACGGGGGTCCGTCTGTGGACAGGGACACGGACAGGAGAGGTTTAGAGGGATACGGTGGTCCGTCTGTGGACAGGGACGCGGTCAGAGAAGGTTTAGAGGGATACGGTGGTCCGTCTGTGGACAGGAACACGGACAGGGAAGGTTTGGAGGGATACGGTGGTCCGTCTGTGGACAGGGACACGGATAGGAGAGGTTTAGAGGGATACGGTGGTCCGTCTGTGGACAGGGACACGGACAGGAGAGGTTTAGAGGGATACGGTGGACCGTCTGTGGACAGGGACACGGATAGGGAAGGTTTAGAGGGATACGGTGGTCCGTCTGTGGACAGGGACACGGACAGGAGAGGTTTAGAGGGATACGGTGGTACGTCTGTGGAGAGGGACACGGATAGGAGAGGTTTAGATGGATACGGTGGTCCGTCTGTGGACAGGAACCTGGATAGGAGAGGTTTAGATGGATACGGTGGTCCGTCTGTGGACAGGGACACGGATAGGAGAGGTTTAGAGGGTTACGGTGGTCCGTCTGTGGACCGGGACGCGGATAGGGAAGGTTTGGAGGGATACGGTGGTCCATCTGTGGACAGGAACATGGATAGGAGAGGTTTAGATGGATACGGTGGTCCGTCTGTGGACAGGAACATGGATAGGGAAGGTTTGGAGGGATACGGTGGTCCGTCTGTGGACAGTGACGCGGACAGGAGAGGTTTAGAGGGATACGGTGGTCCGTCTGTGGACAGGAACACGGACAGAGAAGGTTTAGAGGGATACGGTGGTCCGTCTGTGGACAGGGACGCGGACAGGAGAGGTTTAGAGGGATACGGTGGTCCGTCAGTGGACAGGGACACGGACAGGAGAGGTTTAGAGGGATACGGTGGTCCGTCTGTGGACAGGGACGCGGACAGGAGAGGTTTAGAGGGATACGGTGGTCCGTCTGTGGACAGGAACACGGACAGAGAAGGTTTAGAGGGATACGGTGGTCCGTCTGTGGACAGGGACACGGATAGGAGAGGTTTAGAGGGATACGGTGGTCCGTCTGTGGACAGGGACGCGGACAGGAGAGGTTTAGAGGGATACGGTGGTCCGTCTGTGGACGGGGACACGGACAGGAGAGGTTTAGAGGGATACGGTGGTCCGTCAGTGGACAGGGACACGGACAGGAGAGGTTTAGAGGGATACGGTGGTCCGTCTGTGGACAGGGACACGGATAGGAGAGGTTTAGAGGGATACGGTGGTCCGTCTGTGGACAGGGACACGGACAGGAGAGGTTTGGAGGGATACGGTGGTCCGTCTGTGGAGAGGAACACGGACAGGAAAGGTTTAGAGGGATACGGTGGTCCGTCTGTGGAGAGGAACACGGACAGGAGAGGTTTAGAGGGATACGGTGGTCCATCTGTGGACAGGGACACGGATAGGAGAGGTTTAGAGGGATACGGTGGTCCGTCTGTGGACAGGGACACGGACAGGAGAGGTTTAGAGGGATACGGTGGTCCGTCTGTGGAGAGGAACACGGACAGGAAAGGTTTAGAGGGATACGGTGGTCCGTCTGTGGACAGGGACACGGATAGGAGAGGTTTAGAGGGATACGGTGGTCCGTCTGTGGACAGGGAAGGTTTAGAGGGATACGGTGGTCCGTCTGTGGACAGGGACGCGGACAGGAGAGGTTTAGAGGGATACGGTGGTCCGTCTGTGGAGAGGAACACGGACAGGAAAGGTTTAGAGGGATACGGTGGTCCGTCTGTGGACAGGGAAGGTTTAGAGGGATACGGTGGTCCGTCTGTGGACAGGGACGCGGACAGGAGAGGTTTAGAGGGATACGGTGGTCCGTCTGTAAACAGGGACACGGACAGGAGAGGTTTAGAGGGATACGGTGGTCCGTCTGTGGACAGGGACGCGGACAGGAGAGGTTTAGAGGGATACGGTGGTCCGTCTGTGGACAGGGACGCGGACAGGAGAGGTTTAGAGGGATACGGTGGTCCGTCTGTGGACAGGGACGTGGACAGGAGAGGTTTAGAGGGATACAGTGGTCCGTCTGTGGAGAGGAACACGGAAAGGAAAGGTTTAGAGGGATACGGGTGGTCCGTCTGTGGACAGGAACACGGATAGGGAAGGTTTAGAGGGATACGGTGGTACGTCTGTGGACAGGGACGCGGACAGGAGAGGTTTAGAGGGATACGGTGGTCCGTCTGTGGACAGGGACACGGACAGGAGAGGTTTAGAGGGATACGGCTGGTCCGTCTGTGGACAGGAACACGGATAGGGAAGGTTTAGAGGGATACGGTGGTCCGTCTGTGGACAGGGACGCGGACAGGAGAGGTTTAGAGGGATACGGTGGTCCGTCTGTGGACAGGGACATGGATAGGGAAGGTTTAGAGGGATACGGTGGTCCGTCTGTGGAGAGGGACGCGGACAGGAGAGGTTTAGGGGGATACGGTGGTCCGTCTGTGGACAGGGACGCGGACAGGAGAGGTTTAGAGGGATACGGTGGTCCGTCTGTGGACAGGGACACGGATAGGACAGGTTTAGAGGGATACGGTGGTCCGTCTGTGGACAGGGACGAAGACAGGAGAGGTTTAGAGGGATACGGTGGTCCGTCTGTGGACAGGGACGCGGACAGGAGAGGTTTAGAGGGATACGGTGGTCCGTCTGTGGACAGGGACACGGATAGGGAAGGTTTAGAGGGATACGGTGGTCTGTCTGTGGACAGGGACATGGATAGGAGAGGTTTAGAGGGATACGGTGGTCCGTCTGTGGACAGGGGACACGGATAGGAGAGGTTTGGAGGGATACAGTGGTCCGTCTGTGGACAGGGACACGGATAGGGAAGGTTTAGAGGGATACGGTGGTCCGTCTGTGGACAGGGACGCGGACAGGAGAGGTTTAGAGGGATACGGTGGTCCGTCTGTGGACAGGGACACGGATAGGAGAGGTTTAGAGGGATACGGTGGTCCGTCTGTGGACAGGGACACGGATAGGGAAGGTTTAGAGGGATACGGTGGTCCGTCTCTGGACAGAGACGCGGACAGGAGAGGTTTAGAGGGATACGGTGGTCCGTCTGTGGACAGAGACACGGACAGGAGAGGTTTAGAGGGATACGGTGGTCCGTCTGTGGACAGGGACGCTGACAGGAGAGGTTTAGGGGGATACGGTGGTCCGTCTGTGGACAGGGACGCGGACAGGAGAGGTTCAGAGGGATACGGTGGTCCGTCTGTGGACAGGGACACGGATAGGGAAGGTTTAGAGGGATACGGTAGTCCATCTGTGGACAGGGACGCGGACAGGAGAGGTTTAGAGGGATACGGTGGTCCGTCTGTGGACAGGGACGCGGATAGGGAAGGTTTAGAGGGATACGGTGGTCCGTCTGTGGACAGGGACATGGACAGGAGAGGTTTAGAGGGATATGGTGGTCCGTTTGTGGACAGGGACACGGACAGGAGAGGTTTAGAGGGATACGGTGGTCCGTCTGTGGACAGGGACACGGAGAGGAGAGGTTTAGAGGGATACGGTGGTCCGTCTGTGGACAGAGACGCGGACAGGAGAGGTTTAGAGGGATACGGTGGTCCGTCTGTGGACAGGGACACGGACAGGAGAGGTTTAGAGGGATACGGTGGTCTGCCTGTGGACAGGGACACGGATAGGAGAGGTTCAGAGGGATACGGTGGTCCGTCTGTGGACAGGGACACGGATAGGGAAGGTTTAGAGGGATACGGTGGTCCGTCTGTGGACAGGGACACGGACAGGAAAGGTTTAGAGGGATACGGTGGTCCGTCTGTGGAGAGGAACATGGACAGTGAAGGTTTAGAGGGATACGGTGGTCCGTCTGTGGACAGGGACGCGGACAGGAGAGGTTTAGAGGGATACGGTGGTCCGTCTGTGGACAGGGACACGGAGAGAAAAGGTTTAGAGGGATACGGTGGTCCGTCTGTGGACAGGGACGCGGACAGGAGAGGTTTAGAGGGATACGGTGGTCCGTCTGTGGACAGGGACGCGGACAGGAGAGGTTTAGAGGGATACGGTGGTACGTCTGTGGACAGGGACACGGACAGGAGAGGTTTAGAGGGATACGGTGTTCCGTCTGTGCACAGGGACGTGGACAGGAGAGGTTTAGAGGGATACGGCGGTCCATCTGTGGACAGGGACGCGGACAGGAGAGGTTTAGAGGGATACGGCGGTCCGTCTGTGGACAGGGACGCGGACAGGAGAGGTTTAGAGGGATACGGCGGTACGTCTGTGGACAGGGACGCGGACAGGAGAGGTTTAGAGGGATACGGCGGTACGTCTGTGGACAGGGACGCGGACAGGAGAGGTTTAGAGGGATACGGCGGTACGTCTGTGGACAGGGACGCGGACAGGAGAGGTTTAGAGGGATACGGCGGTCCGTCTGTGGACAGGGACGCGGACAGGAGAGGTTTAGAGGGATACGGCGGTCCGTCTGTGGACAGGGACGCGGACAGGAGAGGTTTAGAGGGATACGGCGGTCCGTCTGTGGACAGGGACGCGGACAGGAGAGGTTTAGAGGGATACGGCGGTCCGTCTGTGGACAGGGACGCGGACAGGAGAGGTTTAGAGGGATACGGCGGTCCGTCTGTGGACAGGGACGCGGACAGGAGAGGTTTAGAGGGATACGGCGGTCCGTCTGTGGACAGGGACGCGGACAGGAGAGGTTTAGAGGGATACGGCGGTACGTCTGTGGACAGGGACGCGGACAGGAGAGGTTGAGAGGGATACGGCGGTACGTCTGTGGACAGGGACGCGGACAGGAGAGGTTTAGAGGGATACGGCGGTACGTCTGTGGACAGGGACGCGGACAGGAGAGGTTTAGAGGGATACGGCGGTCCGTCTGTGGACAGGGACGCGGACAGGAGAGGTTTAGAGGGATACGGCGGTCCGTCTGTGGACAGGGACGCGGACAGGAGAGGTTTAGAGGGATACGGCGGTCCGTCTGTGGACAGGGACGCGGACAGGAGAGTTTTAGAGGGATACGGCGGTCCGTCTGTGGACAGGGACGCGGACAGCAGAGGTTTAGAGGGATACGGCGGTCCGTCTGTGGACAGGGACGCGGACAGGAGAGGTTTAGAGGGATACGGCGGTCCGTCTGTGGACAGGGACGCGGACAGGAGAGGTTTAGAGGGATACGGCGGTCCGTCTGTGGACAGGGACGCGGACAGGAGAGGTTTAGAGGGATACGGCGGTCCGTCTGTGGACAGGGACGCGGACAGGAGAGGTTTAGAGGGATACGGCGGTCCGTCTGTGGACAGGGACACGGACAGGAGAGGTTTAGAGGGATACGGTGGTCCGTCTGTGGACAGGGATACGGATAGGGAAGGTTTAGAGGGATACGGTGGTCCGTCTGTGGACAGGGACACGGATAGGGAAGGTTTAGAGGGATACGGTGGTCCGTCTGTGGACAGGGACATGGATAGGGAAGGTTTAGAGGGATACGGGTGGTCCGTTTGTGGAAGGAGCTGCCGGGGGAAGTGGGCGAGGCGGGGAAATTAACGACACTCGGACAGGGACAGGGGCAGGGAAGGTTTAGAGGGATACGGTGGTCCGTCTGTGGACAGGAACATGGATAGGGAAGGTTTAGAGGGATACGGGTGGTCTGTCCGTGGACAGGGACGTGGACAGGAGAGGTTTCGAGGGATACGGTGGTCCGTCTGTGGACAGGGACACGGATAGGAGAGGTTTAGAGGGATATGGTGGTCCGTCTGTGGACAGGGACACGGACAGGAGAGGTTTAGAGGGATACGGTGGTCCGTCTGTGGACAGGGACACGGACAGGAGAGGTTTAGAGGGATATGGTGGTCCGTCTGTGGACAGGGACACGGATAGGAGAGGTTTAGAGGGATACGGTGGTCCGTCTGTGGACAGGGACACGGACAGGAGAGGTTTAGAGGGATACGGTGGTCCGTCTGTGGACAGGGACGCGGAGAGTAGAGGTTTAGAGGGATACGGTGGTCCGTCTGTGGACAGGAACACGGATAGGAGAGGTTCAGATGGATACGGTGGTCTGTCTGTGGACAGGGACACGGATAGGAGAGGTTCAGAGGGATACGGTGGTCCGTCTGTGGAGAGGGACACGGATAGGAGAGGTTTAGAGGGATACGGTGGTCCGTCTGTGGACAGGAGAGGTTTAGAGGGATACGGTGGTCCGTCTGTGCACAGGGACACGGATAGGGAAGGTTTAGAGGGATACGGTGGTCCGTCTGTGGACAGGGACACGGACAGGAGAGGTTTAGAGGGATACGGTGGTCCGTCTGTGGACAGTGACGCGGACAGAGAAGGTTTAGAGGGATACGGTGGTCCGTCTGTGGACAGGGACACGGACAGGAGAGGTTTAGAGGGATACGGTGGTCCGTCTGTGGACAGGGACATGGATAGGGAAGGTTTAGAGGGATACGGTGGCCCGTCTGTGGATAGGGACGGGGACAGGAGAGGTTTAGAGGGATACGGTGGTCCGTCTGTGGACAGGGACGCGGACAGGAGAGGTTTAGAGGGATACGGTGGTCCGTCTGTGGACAGGGACACGGACAGGGGAGATTTAGAGGGATACGGTGGTCCGTCTGTGGACAGGGACTCGGATAGGAGAGGTTTAGAGGGATACGGTGGTCCGTCTGTGGACAGGGACACGGACAGGGGAGATTTAGAGGGATACGGTGGTCCGTCTGTGGACAGGGACGCGGACCGGAGAGGTTCAGAGGGATACGGCGGTCCGTCTGTGGACAGGGACACGGACAGGAGAGGTTTAGAGGGATACGGTTGTCCGTCTGTGGACAGGGACACGGATAGGAGAGGTTTAGAGGGATACGGTGGTCCGTCTGTGGACAGGAACACGGATAGGAGAGGTTTAGAGGGATACGGGTGGTCCGTCTGTGGACAGGGATGCGGACAGGAGAGGTTTAGAGGGATACGGTGGTCCGTCTGTGGACAGGGATGCGGACAGGAGAGGTTTAGAGGGATACGGTGGTCCGTCTGTGGACAGGGATGCGGACAGGAGAGGTTTAGAGGGATACGGTGGTCCGTCTGTGGACAGGGACACGGATAGGGAAGGTTTAGAGGGATACGGGGGTCCGTCTGTGGACAGGGACACGGATAGGAGAGGTTTAGAGGGATACGGTGGTCCGTCTATGGAGAGGAACACGGTCAGGAGAGGTTTAGAGGGATACGGTGGTCCGTCTGTGGACAGGGACGCGGACAGGAGAGGTTTAGAGGGATACGGTGGTCCGTCTGTGGACAGGGACATGGATAGGGAAGGTTTAGAGGGATACGGTGGTCCGTCTGTGGACAGGGACGCGGACAGGAGAGGTTCAGAGGGATACGGTGGTCCGTCTGTGGACAGGGACACGGATAGGGAAGGTTTAGAGGGATACGGTGGTCTGTCTGTGGACAGGGACATGGATAGGAGAGGTTTAGAGGGATACGGTGGTCCGTCTGTGGACAGGGGACACGGATAGGAGAGGTTTGGAGGGATACAGTGGTCCGTCTGTGGACAGGGACACGGATAGGGAAGGTTTAGAGGGATACGGTGGTCCGTCTGTGGACAGGGACGCGGACAGGAGAGGTTTAGAGGGATACGGTGGTCCGTCTGTGGACAGGGACGCGGATAGGAGAGGTTTAGAGGGATACGGTGGTCCGTCTGTGGACAGGGACACGGACAGGAGAGGTTTAGAGGGATACGGTGGTCCGTCTGTGGACAGGGACACGGATAGGAGAGGTTTAGAGGGATACGGTGGTCCGTCTGTGGACAGGGACATGCACAGGAGAGGTTTAGAGGGATACGGTGGTCCGTCTGTGGACAGGGACTCGGACAGTAGAGGTTTAGAGGGATACGGTGGTCCGTCTGTGGACAGGGACACGGAGTGGAGAGGTTCAGAGGGATACGGTGGTCCGTCTGTGGACAGGAGAGGTTTAGAGGGATACGGTGGTCCGTCTGTGGACAGGAACACGGATAGGGACGGTTTAGAGGGATACGGTGGTCCGTCTGTGGACAGGGACACGGACAGGAGAGGTTTAGAGGGATACGGTGGTCCGTCTGTGGACAGGGACGCGGACAGAGAAGGTTTAGAGTGATACGGTGGTCCGTCTGTGGACAGGGACACAGATAGGGAAGGTTTAGAGGGATACGGTGGTCCGTCTGTGGACAGGGACACAGACAGGTGAGGTTTAGAGGGATACGGTGGTCCGTCTGTGGACAGGGATGCGGACAGGAGAGGTTTAGAGGGATACGGTGGTCCGTCTGTGGAGAGGGACACGGATAGGAGAGGTTTAGAGGGATACGGCGGTCCGTCTGTGGACAGGGACACTGACAGGAGAGGTTTAGAGGGATACGGCGGTCCGTCTGTGGACAGGGACGCGGACAGGAGAGGTTTAGAGGGATACGGCGGTCCGTCTGTGGACAGGGACGCGGACAGGAGAGGTTTAGAGGGATACGGCGGTCCGTCTGTGGACAGGGACGCGGACAGGAGAGGTTTAGAGGGATACGGCGGTCCGTCTGTGGACAGGGACGCGGACAGGAGAGGTTTAGAGGGATACGGCGGTCCGTCTGTGGACAGGGACGCGGACAGGAGAGGTTTAGAGGGATACGGCGGTCCGTCTGTGGACAGGGACGCCGATAGGAGAGGTTTAGAGGCATACGGTGGTCCGTCTGTGGATAGGGACACGGACAGGAAAGTGTTAGAGGGATACGGTGGTCCGTCTGTGGACAGGGACGCGGACAGAGAAGGTTTAGAGGGATACGGGGGTCCGTCTGTGGACAGGGACACGGACAGGAGAGGTTTAGAGGGATACGGTGGTCCGTCTGTGGACAGGGACGCGGTCAGAGAAGGTTTAGAGGGATACGGTGGTCCGTCTGTGGACAGGAACACGGACAGGGAAGGTTTAGAGGGATACGGTGGTCCGTCTGTGGACAGGGACACGGATAGGAGAGGTTTAGAGGGATACGGTGGTCCGTCTGTGGACAGGGACACGGACAGGAGAGGTTTAGAGGGATACGGTGGTCCGTCTGTGGACAGGGACACGGATAGGGAAGGTTTAGAGGGATACGGTGGTCCGTCTGTGGACAGGGACACGGACAGGAGAGGTTTAGAGGGATACGGTGGTACGTCTGTGGAGAGGGACACGGATAGGAGAGGTTTAGATGGATACGGTGGTCCGTCTGTGGACAGGAACATGGATAGGAGAGGTTTAGATGGATACGGTGGTCCGTCTGTGGACAGGGACACGGATAGGAGAGGTTTAGAGGGTTACGGTGGTCCGTCTGTGGACCGGGACGCGGATAGGGAAGGTTTGGAGGGATACGGTGGTCCATCTGTGGACAGGAACATGGATAGGAGAGGTTTAGATGGATACGGTGGTCCGTCTGTGGACAGGAACATGGATAGGAGAGGTTCAGATGGAAACGGTGGTCCGTCTGTGGACAGGGACGCGGACAGGAGAGGTTTAGAGGGATACGGTGGTCCGTCTGTGGACAGGGACGCGGATAGGGAAGGTTTGGAGGGATACGGTGGTCCGTCTGTGGACAGGGACGCGGACAGGAGAGGTTTAGAGGGATACGGTGGTCCGTCTGTGGACAGGGACGCGGACAGGAGAGGTTTAGAGGGATACGGTGGTCCGTCTGTGGACAGGGACACGGATAGGAGAGGTTTAGAGGGATACGGTGGTCCGTCTGTGGACAGGGACGCGGACAGGAGAGGTTTGGAGGTATACGGTGGTCCGTCTGTGGACAGGAACACAGATAGGGAAGGTTTAGAGGGATACGGTGGTCCGTCTGTGGACAGAGACGCGGACAGGAGAGGTTCAGAGGGATACGGTGGTCCGTCAGTGGACAGGGACACGGATAGGAGAGGTTCAGAGGGATACGGTGGTCCGTCTGTGGACAGGGACACAGATAAGGAAGGTTTAGAGGGATACGGTGGTCCGTCTGTGGAGAGGGACACGGATAGGAGAGGTTTAGAGGGATACGGTGGTCCGTCTGTGGAGAGGAACACGGACAGGAAAGGTTTAGAGGGATACGGTGGTCCGTCTGTGGACAGGGACACGGACAGGAGAGGTTTAGAGGGATACGGTGGTCCGTCTGTGGAGAGGGACACGGATAGGAGAGGTTTAGAGCGATACGGTGGTCCGTCTGTGGACAGGGACGCGGACAGAGAAGGTTTAGAGGGATACGGTGGTCCGTCTGTGGACAGGGACACGGAGAGAAAAGGTTTAGAGGGATACGGTGGTCCGTCTGTGGACAGGGACGCGGACAGGAGAGGTTCAGAGGGATACTGTGGTCCGTCTGTGGACAGGAACACGGATAGGAGAGGTTCAGAGGGATACGGTGGTCCGTCTGTGGAGAGGGACATGGATAGGAGAGGTTTAGAGGGATACGGTGGTCCGTCTGTGGACAGGGAAGGTTTAGAGGGATACGGTGGTACGTCTGTGGACAGGGACGCGGACAGGAGAGGTTTAGAGGGATACGGTGGTCCGTCTGTGGAGAGGAACACGGACAGGAAAGGTTTAGAGGGATACGGTGGTCCGTCTGTGGACAGGGAAGGTTTAGAGGGATACGGTGGTCCGTCTGTGGACAGGGACGCGGACAGGAGAGGTTTAGAGGGATACGGTGGTCCGTCTGTAGACAGGGACACGGACAGGAGAGGTTTAGAGGGATACGGTGGTCCGTCTGTGGACAGGGACGCGGACAGGAGAGGTTTAGAGGGATACGGTGGTCCGTCTGTGGACAGGGACGCGGACAGGAGAGGTTTAGAGGGATACAGTGGTCCGTCTGTGGAGAGGAATACGGACAGGAAAGGTTTAGAGGGATACGGGTGGTCCGTCTGTGGACAGGAACACGGATACGGAAGGTTTAGAGGGATACGGTGGTCCGTCTGTGGACAGGGACGCGGACAGGAGAGGTTTAGAGGGATACGGTGGTCCGTCTGTGGACAGGGACACGGACAGGAGAGGTTTAGAGGGATACGGCTGGTCCGTCTGTGGACAGGAACACGGATAGGGAAGGTTTAGAGGGATACGGTGGTCCGTCTGTGGACAGGGACGCGGACAGGAGAGGTTTAGAGGGATACGGTGGTCCGTCTGTGGACAGGGACATGGATAGGGAAGGTTTAGAGGGATACGGTGGTCCGTCTGTGGAGAGTGACGCGGACAGGAGAGGTTTAGGGGGATACGGTGGTCCGTCTGTGGACAGGGACGCGGACAGGAGAGGTTTAGAGGGATACGGTGGTCCGTCTGTGGACAGGGACACGGATAGGACAGGTTTAGAGGGATACGGTGGTCCGTCTGTGGACAGGGACGCGGACAGGAGAGGTTTAGAGGGATACGGTGGTCCGTCTGTGGACAGGGACGCGGACAGGGGAGGTTTAGAGGGATACGGTGGTCCGTCTGTAGACAGGGACACGGACAGGAGAGGTTTAGAGGGATACGGTGGTCCGTCTGTGGAGAGGAACACGGAAAGGAAAGGTTTAGAGGGATACGGCTGGTCCGTCTGTGGACAGGAACACGGATAGGGAAGGTTTAGAGGGATACGGTGGTCCCTCTGTGGACAGGGACATGGATAGGGAAGGTTTAGAGGGATACGGTGGTCCGTCTGTGGAGAGGGACGCGGACAGGAGAGGTTTAGGGGGATACGGTGGTCCGTGTGTGGACAGGGACACGGATAGGGAAGGTTTAGAGGGATACGGTGGTCCGTCTGTGGACAGGGACGCGGACAGGAGAGGTTCAGAGGGATACGGTGGTCCGTCTGTGGACAGGGACACGGATAGGGAAGGTTTAGAGGGATACGGTGGTCTGTCTGTGGACAGGGACATGGATAGGAGAGGTTTAGAGGGATACGGTGGTCCGTCTGTGGACAGGGGACACGGATAGGAGAGGTTTGGAGGGATACAGTGGTCCGTCTGTGGACAGGGACACGGATAGGGAAGGTTTAGAGGGATACGGTGGTCCGTCTGTGGACAGGGACGCGGACAGGAGAGGTTTAGAGGGATACGGTGGTCCGTCTGTGGACAGGGACACGGATAGGAGAGGTTTAGAGGGATACGGTGGTCCGTCTGTGGACAGGGACACGGATAGGGAAGGTTTAGAGGGATACGGTGGTCCGTCTCTGGACAGAGACGCGGACAGGAGAGGTTTAGAGGGATACGGTGGTCCGTCTGTGGACAGGGACACAGACAGGAGAGGTTTAGAGGGATACGGTGGTCCGTCTGTGGACAGGGACGCGGACAGGAGAGGTTTAGGGGGATACGGTGGTCCGTCTGTGGACAGGGACGCGGACAGGAGAGGATCAGAGGGATACGGTGGTCGTCTGTGGACAGGGACACGGATAGGGAAGGTTTAGAGGGATACGGTAGTCCATCTGTGGACAGGGACGCGGACAGGAGAGGTTTAGAGGGATACGGTGGTCCGTCTGTGGACAGGGACGCGGACAGGAGAGGTTCAAAGGGATACAGTGGTCCGTCTGTGGACAGGGACACGGATAGGGAAGGTTTAGAGGGATACGGTGGTCCGTCTGTGGACAGGGACATGGACAGGAGAGGTTTAGAGGGATACGGTGGTCCGTTTGTGGACAGGGACACGGACAGGAGAGGTTTAGAGGGATACGGTGGTCCGTCTGTGGACAGGGACACGGAGAGGAGAGGTTTAGAGGGATACGGTGGTCCGTCTGTGGACAGGGACGCGGACAGGAGAGGTTTAGAGGGATACGGTGGTCCGTCTGTGGACAGGGACACGGATAGGGAAGGTTTAGAGGGATACGGTGGTCCGTCTCTGGACAGAGACGCGGACAGGAGAGGTTTAGAGGGATACGGTGGTCCGTCTGTGGACAGGGACACGGACAGGAGAGGTTTAGAGGGATACGGTGGTCTGCCTGTGGACAGGGACACGGACAGGAGAGGTTTAGAGGGATACGGTGGTCCGTCTGTGGACAGGGACACGGATAGGGAAGGTTTAGAGGGATACGGTGGTCTGTCTGTGGACAGGGACACGGACAGGAGAGGTTTAGAGGGATACGGTGGTCCGTCTGTGGACAGGGACACGGACAGGAAAGGTTTAGAGGGATACGGTGGTCCGTCTGTGGAGAGGAACACGGACAGGGAAGGTTTAGAGGGATACGGTGGTCCGTCTGTGGATAGGGACGCGGACAGGAGAGGTTTAGATGGATACGGTGGTCCGTCTGTCGACAGGAACATGGATAGGAGAGGTTCAGATGGAAACGGTGGTCCGTCTGTGGACAGGGACGCGGACAGGAGAGGTTCAGAGGGATACGGTGGTCCGTCTGTGGACAGGGACACGGACAGGAGAGGTTTAGAGGGATACGGTGGTCCGTCTGTGGACAGGGATACGGATAGGGAAGGTTTAGAGGGATACGGTGGTCCGTCTGTGGACAGGGACACGGATAGGGAAGGTTTAGAGGGATACGGTGGTCCGTCTGTGGAAGGAGCTGCCGGGGGAAGTGGGCGAGGCGGGGAAATTAACGACACTCGGACAGCGACAGGGGCAGGGAAGGTTTAGAGGGATACGGTGGTCCGTCTGTGGACAGGAACATGGATAGGGAAGGTTTAGAGGGATACGGGTGGTCCGTCTGTGGACAGGGACGTGGACAGGAGAGGTTTCGAGGGATACGGTGGTCCGTCTGTGGACAGGGACACGGATAGGAGAGGTTTAGAGGGATATGGTGGTCCGTCTGTGGACAGGGACACGGACAGCAGAGGTTTAGAGGGATACGGTGGTCCGTCTGTGGACAGGGACACGGATAGGAGAGGTTTAGAGGGATATGGGGGTCCGTCTGTGGACAGGGACACGGATAGGAGAGGTTTAGAGGGATACGGTGGTCCGTCTGTGGACAGGGACACGGACAGGAGAGGTTTAGAGGGATACGGTGGTCCGTCTGTGGACAGGGACGCGGAGAGTAGAGGTTTAGAGGGATACGGTGGTCCGTCTGTGGACAGGAACACGGATAGGAGAGGTTCAGAGGGATACGGTGGTCTGTCTGTGGACAGGGACACGGATAGGAGAGGTTCAGAGGGATACGGTGGTCCGTCTGTGGAGAGGGACACGGATAGGAGAGGTTTAGAGGGATACGGTGGTCCGTCTGTGGACAGTAGAGGTTTAGAGGGATACGGTGGTCCGTCTGTGGACAGGGACACGGATAGGGAAGGTTTAGAGGGATACGGTGGTCCGTCTGTGGACAGGGACACGGATAGGAGAGGTTTAGAGGGATACGGTGGTCCGTCTGTGGACAGTGACGCGGACAGAGAAGGTTTAGAGGGATACGGTGGTCCGTCTGTGGACAGGGACACGGACAGGAGAGGTTTAGAGGGATACGGTGGTCCGTCTGTGGACAGGGACGCGGACAGAGAAGGTTTAGAGGGATACGGTGGTCTGTCTGCGGACAGGGACGCGGACAGGAGAGGTTTAGAGGGATACGGTGGTCCGTCTGTGGACAGGGACACGGATAGGAGAGGTTTAGAGGGATACGGTGGTCCGTCTGTGGACAGGGACATGGATAGGGAAGGTTTAGAGGGATACGGTGGCCCGTCTGTGGATAGGGACGCGGACAGGAGAGGTTTAGAGGGATACGGTGGTCCGTCTGTGGACAGGGACACGGACAGGGGATATTTAGAGGGATACGGTGGTCCGTCTGTGGACAGGGACTCGGATAGGAGAGGTTTAGAGGGATACGGTGGTCCGTCTGTGGACAGGGACACGGACAGGGGAGATTTAGAGGGATACGGTGGTCCGTCTGTGGACAGGGACGCGGACCGGAGAGGTTCAGAGGGATACGGCGGTCCGTCTGTGGACAGGGACACGGACAGGAGAGGTTTAGAGGGATACGGTGGTCCGTCTGCGGACAGGGACACGGATAGGAGAGGTTTAGAGGGATACGGTGGTCCGTCTGTGGACAGGAACACGGATAGGAGAGGTTTAGAGGGATACGGGTGGTCCGTCTGTGGACAGGGATGCGGACAGGAGAGGTTTAGAGCGATACGGTGGTCCGTCTGTGGACAGGGATGCGGACAGGAGAGGTTTAGAGGGATACGGTGGTCCGTCTGTGGACAGGGATGCGGACAGGAGAGGTTTAGAGGGATACGGTGGTCCGTCTGTGGACAGGGACACGGATAGGGAAGGTTTAGAGGGATACGGGGGTCCGTCTGTGGACAGGGACACGGATAGGAGAGGTTTAGAGGGATACGGTGGTCCGTCTGTGGAGAGGAACACGGTCAGGAGAGGTTTAGAGGGATACGGTGGTCCGTCTGTGGACAGGGACGCGGACAGGAGAGGTTTAGAGGGATACGGTGGTCCGTCTGTGGACAGGGACACGGACAGGAGAGGTTTAGAGGGATACGGTGGTACGTCTGTGGAGAGGGACACGGATAGGAGAGGTTTAGATGGATACGGTGGTCCGTCTGTGGACAGGAACACGGATAGGAGAGGTTCAGAGGGATACGGTGGTCCGTCTGTGGACAGGGACGCGGACAGGAGAGGTTTAGAGGGATACGGTGGTCCGTCTGTGGACAGGGACGCGGACAAGAGAGGTTTAGAGGGATACGGTGGTCCGTCTGTGGATAGGGACGCGGACAGCAGAGGTTTAGAGGGATACGGTGGTCCGTCTGTGGACAGGAACACGGATAGGAGAGGTTCAGAGGGATACGGTGGTCCGTCTGTGGACAGGGACACGGATAGGAGAGGTTTAGAGGGATACGGTGGTCCGTCTGAGGACAAGAGAGGTTTAGAGGGATACGGTGGTCCGTCTGTGGACAGGGACACGGATAGGAGAGGTTCAGAGGGATACGGTGGTCCGTCTGTGGACAGGGACGCGGACAGGAAAGGTTTAGAGAGATACGGTGGTCCGTCTGTGGACAGGGATACGGACAGGGAAGGTTTAGAGGGATACGGTGGTCTGTCTGTGGACAGGGACATGGACAGGAGAGGTTTCGAGGGATACGGTGGTCCGTCTGTGGACAGGGACACGGATAGGAGAGGTTTAGAGGGATATGGTGGTCCGTCTGTGGACAGGGACACGGACAGCAGAGGTTTAGAGGGATACGGTGGTCCGTCTGTGGACAGGGACACGGATAGGAGAGGTTTAGAGGGATATGGTGGTCCGTCTGTGGACAGGGACACGGATAGGAGAGGTTTAGAGGGATACGGTGGTCCGTCTGTGGACAGGGACACGGACAGGAGAGGTTTAGAGGGATACGGTGGTCCGTCTGTGGACAGGGACGCGGAGAGTAGAGGTTTAGAGGGATACGGTGGTCCGTCTGTGGACAGGAACACGGATAGGAGAGGTTCAGAGGGATACGGTGGTCTGTCTGTGGACAGGGACACGGATAGGAGAGGTTCAGAGGGATACGGTGGTCCGTCTGTGGAGAGGGACACGGATAGGAGAGGTTTAGAGGGATACGGTGGTCCGTCTGTGGACAGTAGAGGTTTAGAGGGATACGGTGGTCCGTCTGTGGACAGGGACACGGATAGGGAAGGTTTAGAGGGATACGGTGGTCCGTCTGTGGACAGGGACACGGACAGGAGAGGTTTAGAGGGATACGGTGGTCCGTCTGTGGACAGTGACGCGGACAGAGAAGGTTTAGAGGGATACGGTGGTCCGTCTGTGGACAGGGACACGGACAGGAGAGGTTTAGAGGGATACGGTGGTCCGTCTGTGGACAGGGACGCGGACAGAGAAGGTTTAGAGGGATACGGTGGTCTGTCTGAGGACAGGGACGCGGACAGGAGAGGTTTAGAGGGATACGGTGGTCCGTCTGTGGACAGGGACACGGATAGGAGAGGTTTAGAGGGATACGGTGGTCCGTCTGTGGACAGGGACATGGATAGGGAAGGTTTAGAGGGATACGGTGGCCCGTCTGTGGATAGGGACGCGGACAGGAGAGGTTTAGAGGGATACGGTGGTCCGTCTGTGGACAGGGACACGGACAGGGGATATTTAGAGGGATACGGTGGTCCGTCTGTGGACAGGGACTCGGATAGGAGAGGTTTAGAGGGATACGGTGGTCCGTCTGTGGACAGGGACACGGACAGGGGAGATTTAGAGGGATACGGTGGTCCGTCTGTGGACAGGGACGCGGACCGGAGAGGTTTAGAGGGATACGGCGGTCCGTCTGTGGACAGGGACACGGACAGGAGAGGTTTAGAGGGATACGGTGGTCCGTCTGCGGACAGGGACACGGATAGGAGAGGTTTAGAGGGATACGGTGGTCCGTCTGTGGACAGGAACACGGATAGGAGAGGTTTAGAGGGATATGGGTGGTCCGTCTGTGGACAGGGATGCGGACAGGAGAGGTTTAGAGGGATACGGTGGTCCGTCTGTGGACAGGGATGCGGACAGGAGAGGTTTAGAGGGATACGGTGGTCCGTCTGTGGACAGGGATGCGGACAGGAGAGGTTTAGAGGGATACGGTGGTCCGTCTGTGGACAGGGACACGGATAGGGAAGGTTTAGAGGGATACGGGGGTCCGTCTGTGGACAGGGACACGGATAGGAGAGGTTTAGAGGGATACGGTGGTCCGTCTGTGGAGAGGAACACGGTCAGGAGAGGTTTAGAGGGATACGGTGGTCCGTCTGTGGACAGGGACGCGGACAGGAGAGGTTTAGAGGGATACGGTGGTCCGTCTGTGGACAGGGACACGGACAGGAGAGGTTTAGAGGGATACGGTGGTACGTCTGTGGAGAGGGACACGGATAGGAGAGGTTTAGATGGATACGGTGGTCCGTCTGTGGACAGGAACATGGATAGGAGAGGTTTAGATGGATACGGTGGTCCGTCTGTGGACAGGGACACGGATAGGAGAGGTTTAGAGGGATACGGTGGTCCGTCTGTGGACCGGGACGCGGATAGGGAAGGTTTGGAGGGATACGGTGGTCCATCTGTGGACAGGAACATGGATAGGAGAGGTTTAGATGGATACGGTGGTCCGTCTGTGGACAGGAACATGGATAGGAGAGGTTCAGATGGAAACGGTGGTCCGTCTGTGGACAGGGACGCGGACAGGAGAGGTTTAGAGGGATACGGTGGTCCGTCTGTGGACAGGGACGCGGATAGGGAAGGTTTGGAGGGATACGGTGGTCCGTCTGTGGACAGGGACGCGGACAGGAGAGGTTTAGAGGGATACGGTGGTCCGTCTGTGGACAGGGACGCGGACAGGAGAGGTTTAGAGGGATACGGTGGTCCGTCTGTGGACAGGGACGCGGACAGGAGAGGTTTAGAGGGATACGGTGGTCCGTCTGTGGACAGAGACGCGGACAGGAGAGGTTCAGAGGGATACGGTGGTCCGTCAGTGGACAGGGACACGGATAGGAGAGGTTCAGAGGGATACGGTGGTCCGTCTGTGGACAGGGACACAGATAAGGAAGGTTTAGAGGGATACGGTGGTCCGTCTGTGGACAGGGACACGGACAGGAGAGGTTTAGAGGGATACGGTGGTCCGTCTGTGGACAGGGACACGGACAGTAGAGGTTTAGAGGGATACGGTGGTCCGTCTGTGGACAGGGACACGGATAGGAGAGGTTTAGAGGGATACGGTGGTCCGTCTGCGGACAGGGACGCGGACAGAGAAGGTTTAGAGGGATACGGTGGTCCGTCTGTGGACAGGGACACGGACAGGAGAGGTTTAGAGGGATACGGTGGTCCGTCTGTGGACAGGGATATGGATAGGGAAGGTTTAGAGGGATACGGTGGTCCGTCTGTGGACAGGGACACGGACAGGAGAGGTTTAGAGGGATACGGTGGTCCGTCTGTGGACAGGGACACGGATAGGGAAGGTTTAGAGGGATACGGTGGTCCGTCTGTGGACAGGGACACGGATAGGGAAGGTTTAGAGGGATACGGTGGTCCGTCTGTGGACAGGGACATGGATAGGGAAGGTTTAGAGGGATACGGGTGGTCCGTCTGTGGAAGGAGCTGCCGGGGGAAGTGGGCGAGGCGGGGAAATTAACGACACTCGGACAGCGACAGGGGCAGGGAAGGTTTCGAGGGATACGGTGGTCCGTCCTTGGACAGGGACACGGATAGGAGAGGTTTAGAGGGATACGGTGGTCCGTCTGTGGACAGGGACACGGACAGGAGAGGTTTAGAGGGATACGGTGGTCCGTCTGTGGACAGGGACACGGATAGGAGAGGTTTAGAGGGATACGGTGGTCCGTCTGTGGACAGGGACACGGATAGGAGAGGTTTAGAGGGATACGGTGGTCCGTCTGTGGACAGGGACGCGGAGAGTAGAGGTTTAGAGGGATACGGTGGTCCGTCTGTGGACAGGGACGCGGACAGGAGAGGTTTAGAGGGATACGGTGGTCCGTCTGTGGAGAGGAACACGGACAGGAAAGGTTTAGAGGGATACGGTGGTCCGTCTGTGGACAGGGACACGGACAGGAGAGGTTTAGAGGGATACGGTGGTCCGTCTGTGGACAGGGACGCGGACAGGAGAGGTTTAGAGGGATACGGTGGTCCGTCTGTGGACAGGGACACGGACAGGAGAGGTTTAGAGGGATACGGTGGTCCGTCTGTGGACAGGGACGCGGACAGGAGAGGTTTAGAGGGATACGGTGGTCCGTCTGTGGACAGGGACGCGGACAGGAGAGGTTTAGAGGGATACGGTGGTCCGTCTGTGGAGAGGAACACGGACAGGAAAGGTTTAGAGGGATACGGTGGTCCGTCTGTGGACAGGAACACGGATACGGAAGGTTTAGAGGGATACGGTGGTCCGTCTGTGGACAGGGACGCGGACAGGAGAGGTTTAGAGGGATACGGTGGTCCGTCTGTGGACAGGGACGCGGACAGGAGAGGTTTAGAGGGATACGGTGGTCCGTCTGTGGACAGGAACACGGATAGGGAAGGTTTAGAGGGATACGGTGGTCCGTCTGTGGACAGGGACGCGGACAGGAGAGGTTTAGAGGGATACGGTGGTCCGTCTGTGGACAGGGACATGGATAGGGAAGGTTTAGAGGGATACGGTGGTCCGTCTGTGGAGAGGGACGCGGACAGGAGAGGTTTAGAGGGATACGGTGGTCCGTCTGTGGACAGGGACGCGGACAGGAGAGGTTTAGAGGGATACGGTGGTCCGTCTGTGGACAGGGACACGGATAGGACAGGTTTAGAGGGATACGGTGGTCCGTCTGTGGACAGGGACGCGGACAGGAGAGGTTTAGAGGGATACGGTGGTCCGTCTGTGGACAGGGACGCGGACAGGAGAGGTTTAGAGGGATACGGTGGTCCGTCTGTGGACAGGGACACGGACAGGAGAGGTTTAGAGGGATACGGTGGTCCGTCTGTGGAGAGGAACACGGAAAGGAAAGGTTTAGAGGGATACGGCTGGTCCGTCTGTGGACAGGAACACGGATAGGGAAGGTTTAGAGGGATACGGTGGTCCGTCTGTGGACAGGGACGCGGACAGGAGAGGTTTAGAGGGATACGGTGGTCCGTCTGTGGACAGGGACGCGGACAGGAGAGGATCAGAGGGATACGGTGGTCCGTCTGTGGACAGGGACACGGATAGGGAAGGTTTAGAGGGATACGGTGGTCCATCTGTGGACAGGGACACGGATAGGAGAGGTTTAGAGGGATACGGTGGTCCGTCTGTGGACAGGGACGCGGACAGGAGAGGTTTAGAGGGATACGGTGGTCCGTCTGTGGACAGGGACACGGATAGGGAAGGTTTAGAGGGATACGGTGGTCCGTCTGTGGACAGGGACATGGACAGGAGAGGTTTAGAGGGATACGGTGGTCCGTCTGTGGACAGGGACACGGACAGGAGAGGTTTAGAGGGATACGGTGGTCCGTCTGTGGACAGGGACACGGAGAGGAGAGGTTTAGAGGGATACGGTGGTCCGTCTGTGGACAGGGACGCGGACAGGAGAGGTTTAGAGGGATACGGTGGTCCGTCTGTGGACAGGGACACGGATAGGGAAGGTTTAGAGGGATACGGTGGTCCGTCTGTGGACAGGGACGCGGACAGGAGAGGTTTAGAGGGATACGGTGGTCCGTCTGTGGACAGGGACACGGACAGGAGAGGTTTAGAGGGATACGGTGGTCCGTCTGTGGACAGGGACACGGATAGGAGAGGTTTAGAGGGATACGGTGGTCCGTCTGTGGACAGGGACACGGATAGGGAAGGTTTAGAGGGATACGGTGGTCCGTCTGTGGACAGGGACACGGACAGGAGAGGTTTAGAGGGATACGGTGGTCCGTCTGTGGACAGGGACACGGACAGGAAAGGTTTAGAGGGATACGGTGGTCCGTCTGTGGAGAGGAACACGGACAGGGAAGGTTTAGAGGGATACGGTGGTCCGTCTGTGGACAGGGACGCGGACAGGAGAGGTTTAGAGGGATACGGTGGTCCGTCTGTGGACAGGAACACGGATAGGAGAGGTTCAGAGGGATACGGTGGTCCGTCTGTGGACAGGGACGCGGACAGGAGAGGTTTAGAGGGATACGGTGGTCCGTCTGTGGACAGGGACACGGACAGGAGAGGTTTAGAGGGATACGGTGGTCCGTCTGTGGACAGGGATACGGATAGGGAAGGTTTAGAGGGATACGGTGGTCCGTCTGTGGACAGGGACACGGATAGGGAAGGTTTAGAGGGATACGGTGGTCCGTCTGTGGAAGGAGCTGCCGGGGGAAGTGGGCGAGGCGGGGAAATTAACGACACTCGGACAGCGACAGGGGCAGGGAAGGTTTAGAGGGATACGGTGGTCCGTCTGTGGACAGGAACATGGATAGGGAAGGTTTAGAGGGATACGGTGGTCCGTCTGTGGACAGGGACGCGGACAGGAGAGGTTTAGAGGGATACGGTGGTCCGTCTGTGGACAGGGACACGGATAGGAGAGGTTTAGAGGGATACGGTGGTCCGTCTGTGGACAGGGACACGGACAGGAGAGGTTTAGAGGGATACGGTGGTCCGTCTGTGGACAGGGACACGGAGAGGAGAGGTTTAGAGGGATACGGTGGTCCGTCTGTGGACAGGGACACGGATAGGAGAGGTTTAGAGGGATACGGTGGTCCGTCTGTGGACAGGGACACGGACAGGAGAGGTTTAGAGGGATACGGTGGTCCGTCTGTGGACAGGGACGCGGACAGGAGAGGTTTAGAGGGATACGGTGGTCCGTCTGTGGACAGGAACACGGATAGGAGAGGTTCAGAGGGATACGGTGGTCCGTCTGTGGACAGGGACACGGATAGGAGAGGTTTAGAGGGATACGGTGGTCCGTCTGTGGAGAGGGACACGGATAGGAGAGGTTTAGAGGGATACGGTGGTCCGTCTGTGGACAGTAGAGGTTTAGAGGGATACGGTGGTCCGTCTGTGGACAGGGACACGGATAGGGAAGGTTTAGAGGGATACGGTGGTCCATCTGTGGACAGGGACACGGATAGGAGAGGTTTAGAGGGATACGGTGGTCCGTCTGTGGACAGGGACGCGGACAGAGAAGGTTTAGAGGGATACGGTGGTCCGTCTGTGGACAGGGACACGGACAGGAGAGGTTTAGAGGGATACGGTGGTCCGTCTGTGGACAGGGACGCGGACAGAGAAGGTTTAGAGGGATACGGTGGTCCGTCTGTGGACAGGGACGCGGACAGGAGAGGTTTAGAGGGATACGGTGGTCCGTCTGTGGACAGGGACACGGATAGGAGAGGTTTAGAGGGATACGGTGGTCCGTCTGTGGACAGGGACATGGATAGGGAAGGTTTAGAGGGATACGGTGGCCCGTCTGTGGATAGGGACGCGGACAGGAGAGGTTTAGAGGGATACGGTGGTCCGTCTGTGGACAGGGACACGGACAGGGGAGGTTTAGAGGGATACGGTGGTCCGTCTGTGGACAGGGACTCGGATAGGAGAGGTTTAGAGGGATACGGTGGTCCGTCTGTGGACAGGGACACGGACAGGAGAGGTTTAGAGGGATACGGTGGTCCGTCTGTGGACAGGGACGCGGACAGGAGAGGTTTAGAGGGATACGGTGGTCCGTCTGTGGACAGGGACACGGACAGGAGAGGTTTAGAGGGATACGGTGGTCCGTCTGTGGACAGGGACACGGACAGGAGAGGTTTAGAGGGATACGGTGGTCCGTCTGTGGACAGGAACACGGATAGGAGAGGTTTAGAGGGATACGGTGGTCCGTCTGTGGACAGGGATGCGGACAGGAGAGGTTTAGAGGGATACGGTGGTCCGTCTGTGGACAGGGACACGGACAGGAGAGGTTTAGAGGGATACGGTGGTCCGTCTGTGGACAGGGATGCGGACAGGAGAGGTTTAGAGGGATACGGTGGTCCGTCTGTGGACAGGGACACGGATAGGGAAGGTTTAGAGGGATACGGTGGTCCGTCTGTGGACAGGGACACGGATAGGAGAGGTTTAGAGGGATACGGTGGTCCGTCTGTGGAGAGGGACACGGACAGGAGAGGTTTAGAGGGATACGGTGGTCCGTCTGTGGACAGGGACGCGGACAGGAGAGGTTTAGAGGGATACGGTGGTCCGTCTGTGGACAGGGACACGGACAGGAGAGGTTTAGAGGGATACGGTGGTCCGTCTGTGGAGAGGGACACGGACAGGAGAGGTTTAGAGGGATACGGTGGTCCGTCTGTGGACAGGAACACGGATAGGAGAGGTTCAGAGGGATACGGTGGTCCGTCTGTGGACAGGGACGCGGACAGGAGAGGTTTAGAGGGATACGGTGGTCCGTCTGTGGACAGGGACGCGGACAAGAGAGGTTTAGAGGGATACGGTGGTCCGTCTGTGGATAGGGACGCGGACAGCAGAGGTTTAGAGGGATACGGTGGTCCGTCTGTGGACAGGAACACGGATAGGAGAGGTTCAGAGGGATACGGTGGTCCGTCTGTGGACAGGGACACGGATAGGAGAGGTTTAGAGGGATACGGTGGTCCGTCTGAGGACAAGAGAGGTTTAGAGGGATACGGTGGTCCGTCTGTGGACAGGGACACGGATAGGGAAGGTTTAGAGGGATACGGTGGTCCGTCTGTGGACAGGGACGCGGACAGGAAAGGTTTAGAGGGATACGGTGGTCCGTCTGTGGACAGGGATACGGACAGGGAAGGTTTAGAGGGATACGGTGGTCTGTCTGTGGACAGGGACATGGACAGGAGAGGTTTAGAGGGATACGGTGGTCCGTCTGTGGACAGGGACACGGATAGGAGAGGTTTAGAGGGATATGGTGGTCCGTCTGTGGACAGGGACACGGACAGCAGAGGTTTAGAGGGATACGGTGGTCCGTCTGTGGACAGGGACACGGATAGGAGAGGTTTAGAGGGATATGGTGGTCCGTCTGTGGACAGGGACACGGATAGGAGAGGTTTAGAGGGATACGGTGGTCCGTCTGTGGACAGGGACACGGACAGGAGAGGTTTAGAGGGATACGGTGGTCCGTCTGTGGACAGGGACGCGGAGAGTAGAGGTTTAGAGGGATACGGTGGTCCGTCTGTGGACAGGAACACGGATAGGAGAGGTTCAGAGGGATACGGTGGTCTGTCTGTGGACAGGGACACGGATAGGAGAGGTTCAGAGGGATACGGTGGTCCGTCTGTGGAGAGGGACACGGATAGGAGAGGTTTAGAGGGATACGGTGGTCCGTCTGTGGACAGTAGAGGTTTAGAGGGATACGGTGGTCCGTCTGTGGACAGGGACACGGATAGGGAAGGTTTAGAGGGATACGGTGGTCCGTCTGTGGACAGGGACACGGACAGGAGAGGTTTAGAGGGATACGGTGGTCCGTCTGTGGACAGGGACGCGGACAGAGAAGGTTTAGAGGGATACGGTGGTCCGTCTGTGGACAGGGACACGGACAGGAGAGGTTTAGAGGGATACGGTGGTCCGTCTGTGGACAGGGACGCGGACAGAGAAGGTTTAGAGGGATACGGTGGTCTGTCTGTGGACAGGGACGCGGACAGGAGAGGTTTAGAGGGATACGGTGGTCCGTCTGTGGACAGGGACACGGATAGGAGAGGTTTAGAGGGATACGGTGGTCCGTCTGTGGACAGGGACATGGATAGGGAAGGTTTAGAGGGATACGGTGGTCCGTCTGTGGATAGGGACGCGGACAGGAGAGGTTTAGAGGGATACGGTGGTCCGTCTGTGGACAGGGACACGGACAGGGGAGGTTTAGAGGGATACGGTGGTCCGTCTGTGGACAGGGACACGGATAGGAGAGGTTTAGAGGGATACGGTGGTCCGTCTGTGGACAGGGACACGGACAGGGGAGGTTTAGAGGGATACGGTGGTCCGTCTGTGGACAGGGACGCGGACAGGAGAGGTTTAGAGGGATACGGTGGTCCGTCTGTGGACAGGGACACGGACAGGAGAGGTTTAGAGGGATACGGTGGTCCGTCTGTGGACAGGGACACGGATAGGAGAGGTTTAGAGGGATACGGTGGTCCGTCTGTGGACAGGAACACGGATAGGAGAGGTTTAGAGGGATACGGTGGTCCGTCTGTGGACAGGGATGCGGACAGGAGAGGTTTAGAGGGATACGGTGGTCCGTCTGTGGACAGGGATTCGGACAGGAGAGGTTTAGAGGGATACGGTGGTCCGTCTGTGGACAGGGATGCGGACAGGAGAGGTTTAGAGGGATACGGTGGTCCGTCTGTGGACAGGGACACGGATAGGGAAGGTTTAGAGGGATACGGTGGTCCGTCTGTGGACAGGGACACGGATAGGAGAGGTTTAGAGGGATACGGTGGTCCGTCTGTGGAGAGGAACACGGTCAGGAGAGGTTTAGAGGGATACGGTGGTCCGTCTGTGGACAGGGACGCGGACAGGAGAGGTTTAGAGGGATACGGTGGTCCGTCTGTGGACAGGGACACGGACAGGAGAGGTTTAGAGGGATACGGTGGTCCGTCTGTGGAGAGGGACACGGATAGGAGAGGTTTAGAGGGATACGGTGGTCCGTCTGTGGACAGGAACATGGATAGGAGAGGTTTAGAGGGATACGGTGGTCCGTCTGTGGACAGGGACACGGATAGGAGAGGTTTAGAGGGTTACGGTGGTCCGTCTGTGGACCGGGACGCGGATAGGGAAGGTTTGGAGGGATACGGTGGTCCATCTGTGGACAGGAACATGGATAGGAGAGGTTTAGATGGATACGGTGGTCCGTCTGTGGACAGGAACATGGAGAGGAGAGGTTCAGAGGGAAACGGTGGTCCGTCTGTGGACAGGGACGCGGACAGGAGAGGTTTAGAGGGATACGGTGGTCCGTCTGTGGACAGGGACATGGATAGGGAAGGTTTAGAGGGATACGGTGGTCCGTCTGTGGACAGGGACGCGGACAGGAGAGGTTTAGAGGGATACGGTGGTCCGTCTGTGGACAGGGACGCGGACAGGAGAGGTTCAGAGGGATACGGTGGTCCGTCTGTGGACAGGGACGCGGACAGGAGAGGTTTAGAGGGATACGGTGGTCCGTCTGTGGACAGAGACGCGGACAGGAGAGGTTCAGAGGGATACGGTGGTCCGTCAGTGGACAGGGACACGGATAGGAGAGGTTCAGAGGGATACGGTGGTCCGTCTGTGGACAGGGACACAGATAAGGAAGGTTTAGAGGGATACGGTGGTCCGTCTGTGGACAGGGACACGGACAGGAGAGGTTTAGAGGGATACGGTGGTCCGTCTGTGGACAGGGACACGGACAGTAGAGGTTTAGAGGGATACGGTGGTCCGTCTGTGGACAGGGACACGGATAGGAGAGGTTTAGAGGGATACGGTGGTCCGTCTGCGGACAGGGACGCGGACAGAGAAGGTTTAGAGGGATACGGTGGTCCGTCTGTGGACAGGGACACGGACAGGAGAGGTTTAGAGGGATACGGTGGTCCGTCTGTGGACAGGGACACGGATAGGGAAGGTTTAGAGGGATACGGTGGTCCGTCTGTGGACAGGGACACGGACAGGAGAGGTTTAGAGGGATACGGTGGTCCGTCTGTGGACAGGGATACGGATAGGGAAGGTTTAGAGGGATACGGTGGTCCGTCTGTGGACAGGGACACGGATAGGGAAGGTTTAGAGGGATACGGTGGTCCGTCTGTGGACAGGGACATGGATAGGGAAGGTTTAGAGGGATACGGGTGGTCCGTCTGTGGAAGGAGCTGCCGGGGGAAGTGGGCGAGGCGGGGAAATTAACGACACTCGGACAGCGACAGGGGCAGGGAAGGTTTCGAGGGATACGGTGGTCCGTCCTTGGACAGGGACACGGATAGGAGAGGTTTAGAGGGATATGGTGGTCCGTCTGTGGACAGGGACACGGACAGGAGAGGTTTAGAGGGATACGGTGGTCCGTCTGTGGACAGGGACACGGATAGGAGAGGTTTAGAGGGATATGGTGGTCCGTCTGTGGACAGGGACACGGATAGGAGAGGTTTAGAGGGATACGGTGGTCCGTCTGTGGACAGGGACGCGGAGAGTAGAGGTTTAGAGGGATACGGTGGTCCGTCTGTGGACAGGGACGCGGACAGGAGAGGTTTAGAGGGATACGGTGGTCCGTCTGTGGAGAGGAACACGGACAGGAAAGGTTTAGAGGGATACGGTGGTCCGTCTGTGGACAGGGAAGGTTTAGAGGGATACGGTGGTCCGTCTGTGGACAGGGACGCGGACAGGAGAGGTTTAGAGGGATACGGTGGTCCGTCTGTAGACAGGGACACGGACAGGAGAGGTTTAGAGGGATACGGTGGTCCGTCTGTGGACAGGGACGCGGACAGGAGAGGTTTAGAGGGATACGGTGGTCCGTCTGTGGACAGGGACGCGGACAGGAGAGGTTTAGAGGGATACGGTGGTCCGTCTGTGGAGAGGAACACGGACAGGAAAGGTTTAGAGGGATACGGGTGGTCCGTCTGTGGACAGGAACACGGATACGGAAGGTTTAGAGGGATACGGTGGTCCGTCTGTGGACAGGGACGCGGACAGGAGAGGTTTAGAGGGATACGGTGGTCCGTCTGTGGACAGGGACACGGACAGGAGAGGTGTAGAGGGATACGGTGGTCCGTCTGTGGACAGGAACACGGATAGGGAAGGTTTAGAGGGATACGGTGGTCCGTCTGTGGACAGGGACGCGGACAGGAGAGGTTTAGAGGGATACGGTGGTCCGTCTGTGGACAGGGACACGGATAGGGAAGGTTTAGAGGGATACGGTGGTCCGTCTGTGGAGAGTGACGCGGACAGGAGAGGTTTAGAGGGATACGGTGGTCCGTCTGTGGACAGGGACGCGGACAGGAGAGGTTTAGAGGGATACGGTGGTCCGTCTGTGGACAGGGACACGGATAGGACAGGTTTAGAGGGATACGGTGGTCCGTCTGTGGACAGGGACGCGGACAGGAGAGGTTTAGAGGGATACGGTGGTCCGTCTGTGGACAGGGACGCGGACAGGAGAGGTTTAGAGGGATACGGTGGTCCGTCTGTGGACAGGGACACGGACAGGAGAGGTTTAGAGGGATACGGTGGTCCGTCTGTGGAGAGGAACACGGAAAGGAAAGGTTTAGAGGGATACGGCTGGTCCGTCTGTGGACAGGAACACGGATAGGGAAGGTTTAGAGGGATACGGTGGTCCGTCTGTGGACAGGGACGCGGACAGGAGAGGTTTAGAGGGATACGGTGGTCCCTCTGTGGACAGGGACATGGATAGGGAAGGTTTAGAGGGATACGGTGGTCCGTCTGTGGAGAGGGACGCGGACAGGAGAGGTTTAGGGGGATACGGTGGTCCGTGTGTGGACAGGGACACGGATAGGGAAGATTTAGAGGGATACGGTGGTCCGTCTGTGGACAGGGACGCGGACAGGAGAGGTTCAGAGGGATACGGTGGTCCGTCTGTGGGCAGGGACACGGATAGGGAAGGTTTAGAGGGATACGGTGGTCTGTCTGTGGACAGGGACATGGATAGGAGAGGTTTAGAGGGATACGGTGGTCCGTCTGTGGACAGGGGACACGGATAGGAGAGGTTTGGAGGGATACAGTGGTCCGTCTGTGGACAGGGACACGGATAGGGAAGGTTTAGAGGGATACGGGTGGTCCGTCTGTGGACAGGGATGCGGACAGGAGAGGTTTAGAGGGATACGGTGGTCCGTCTGTGGACAGGGATGCGGACAGGAGAGGTTTAGAGGGATACGGTGGTCCGTCTGTGGACAGGGATGCGGACAGGAGAGGTTTAGAGGGATACGGTGGTCCGTCTGTGGACAGGGACACGGATAGGGAAGGTTTAGAGGGATACGGTGGTCCGTCTGTGGACAGGGACACGGATAGGAGAGGTTTAGAGGGATACGGTGGTCCGTCTGTGGAGAGGAACACGGTCAGGAGAGGTTTAGAGGGATACGGTGGTCCGTCTGTGGACAGGGACGCGGACAGGAGAGGTTTAGAGGGATACGGTGGTCCGTCTGTGGACAGGGACACGGATAGGGAAGGTTTAGAGGGATACGGTGGTCCGTCTGTGGACAGGGACGCGGACAGGAGAGGTTTAGAGGGATACGGTGGTCCGTCTGTGGACAGGGACACGGATAGGGAAGGTTTAGAGGGATACGGTGGTCTGTCTGTGGACAGGGACATGGATAGGAGAGGTTTAGAGGGATACGGTGGTCCGTCTGTGGACAGGGACACGGATAGGAGAGGTTTAGAGGGATACGGTGGTCCGTCTGTGGACAGGGACACGGATAGGGAAGGTTTAGAGGGATATGGTGGTCCGTCTGTGGACAGGGACGCGGACAGGAGAGGTTTAGAGGGATACGGTGGTCCGTCTGTGGACAGGGACGCGGATAGGAGAGGTTTAGAGGGATACGGTGGTCCGTCTGTGGACAGGGACACGGACAGGAGAGGTTTAGAGGGATACGGTGGTCCGTCTGTGGACAGGGACACGGACAGGAGAGGTTTAGAGGGATACGGTGGTCCGTCTGTGGACAGGGACACGGATAGGAGAGGTTTAGAGGGATACGGTGGTCCGTCTGTGGACAGGGACACGGACAGGAGAGGTTTAGAGGGATACGGTGGTCCGTCTGTGGACAGGGACTCGGACAGTAGAGGTTTAGAGGGATACGGTGGTCCGTCTGTGGACAGGGACACGGACAGGAGAGGTTTAGAGGGATACGGTGGTCCGTCTGTGGACAGGGACGCGGACAGAGAAGGTTTAGAGGGATACGGTGGTCTGTCTGTGGACAGGGACGCGGACAGGAGAGGTTTAGAGGGATACGGTGGTCCGTCTGTGGACAGGGACACGGATAGGAGAGGTTTAGAGGGATACGGTGGTCCGTCTGTGGACAGGGACATGGATAGGGAAGGTTTAGAGGGATACGGTGGCCCGTCTGTGGATAGGGACGCGGACAGGAGAGGTTTAGAGGGATATGGTGGTCCGTCTGTGGACAGGGACACGGACAGGAGAGGTTTAGAGGGATACGGTGGTCCGTCTGTGGACAGGGACACGGATAGGAGAGGTTTAGAGGGATATGGTGGTCCGTCTGTGGACAGGGACACGGATAGGAGAGGTTTAGAGGGATACGGTGGTCCGTCTGTGGACAGGGACGCGGAGAGTAGAGGTTTAGAGGGATACGGTGGTCCGTCTGTGGACAGGAACACGGATAGGAGAGGTTCAGATGGATACGGTGGTCTGTCTGTGGACAGGGACACGGATAGGAGAGGTTCAGAGGGATACGGTGGTCCGTCTGTGGAGAGGGACACGGATAGGAGAGGTTTAGAGGGATACGGTGGTCCGTCTGTGGACAGGAGAGGTTTAGAGGGATACGGTGGTCCGTCTGTGCACAGGGACACGGATAGGGAAGGTTTAGAGGGATACGGTGGTCCGTCTGTGGACAGGGACACGGACAGGAGAGGTTTAGAGGGATACGGTGGTCCGTCTGTGGACAGTGACGCGGACAGAGAAGGTTTAGAGGGATACGGTGGTCCGTCTGTGGACAGGGACACGGACAGGAGAGGTTTAGAGGGATACGGTGGTCCGTCTGTGGACAGGGACGCGGACAGAGAAGGTTTAGAGGGATACGGTGGTCCGTCTGTGGACAGGGACGCGGACAGGAGAGGTTTAGAGGGATACGGTGGTCCGTCTGTGGACAGGGACACGGATAGGAGAGGTTTAGAGGGATACGGTGGTCCGTCTGTGGACAGGGACATGGATAGGGAAGGTTTAGAGGGATACGGTGGCCCGTCTGTGGATAGGGACGCGGACAGGAGAGGTTTAGAGGGATACGGTGGTCCGTCTGTGGACAGGGATGCGGACAGGAAAGGTTTAGAGGGATACGGTGGTCCGTCTGTGGACAGGGAAACGGACAGGGGAGATTTAGAGGGATACGGTGGTCCGTCTGTGGACAGGGACTCGGATAGGAGAGGTTTAGAGGGATACGGTGGTCCGTCTGTGGACAGGGACACGGACAGGGGAGGTTTAGAGGGATACGGTGGTCCGTCTGTGGACAGGGACGCGGACCGGAGAGGTTCAGAGGGATACGGCGGTCCGTCTGTGGACAGGAACATGGATAGGAGAGGTTCAGATGGAAACGGTGGTCAGTCTGTGGACAGGGACGCGGACAGGAGAGGTTTAGAGGGATACGGTGGTCCGTCTGTGGACAGGGACGCGGATAGGGAAGGTTTGGAGGGATACGGTGGTCCGTCTGTGGACAGGGACGCGGACAGGAGAGGATTAGAGGGATACGGTGGTCCGTCTGTGGACAGGGACGCGGACAGGAGAGGTTTAGAGGGATACGGTGGTCCGTCTGTGGACAGGGACGCGGACAGGAGAGGTTTAGAGGGATACGGTGGTCCGTCTGTGGACAGGGACGCGGACAGGAGAGGTTCAGAGGGATACGGTGGTCCGTCTGTGGACAGGGACACGGATAGGAGAGGTTCAGAGGGATACGGTGGTCCGTCTGTGGACAGGGACACAGATAAGGAAGGTTTAGAGGGATACGGTGGTCCGTCTGTGGACAGGGACACGGACAGGAGAGGTTTAGAGGGATACGGTGGTCCGTCTGTGGACAGGGACACGGACAGGAGAGGTTTAGAGGGATACGGTGGTCCGTCTGTGGACAGGGACACGGATAGGAGAGGTTTAGAGGGATACGGTGGTCCGTCTGTGGACAGGGACGCGGACAGAGAAGGTTTAGAGGGATACGGTGGTCCGTCTGTGGACAGGGACACGGACAGGAGAGGTTTAGAGGGATACGGTGGTCCGTCTGTGGACAGGGACACGGATAGGGAAGGTTTAGAGGGATACGGTGGTCCGTCTGTGGACAGGGACACGGACAGGAGAGGTTTAGAGGGATACGGTGGTCCGTCTGTGGACAGGGACACGGATAGGGAAGGTTTAGAGGGATACGGTGGTCCGTCTGTGGACAGGGACACGGATAGGGAAGGTTTAGAGGGATACGGTGGTCCGTCTGTGGACAGGGACATGGATAGGGAAGGTTTAGAGGGATATGGGTGGTCCGTCTGTGGAAGGAGCTGCCGGGGGAAGTGGGCGAGGCGGGGAAATTAACGACACTCGGACAGCGACAGGGGCAGGGAAGGTTTCGAGGGATACGGTGGTCCGTCCTTGGACAGGGACACGGATAGGAGAGGTTTAGAGGGATACGGTGGTCCGTCTGTGGACAGGGACACGGACAGGGGAGGTTTAGAGGGATACGGTGGTCCGTCTGTGGACAGGGACACGGATAGGAGAGGTTTAGAGGGATACGGTGGTCCGTCTGTGGACAGGGACACGGATAGGAGAGGTTTAGAGGGATACGGTGGTCCGTCTGTGGACAGGGACGCGGACAGTAGAGGTTTAGAGGGATACGGTGGTCCGTCTGTGGACAGGAACACGGATAGGAGAGGTTCAGAGGGATACGGTGGTCCGTCTGTGGACAGGGACACGGATAGGAGAGGTTCAGAGGGATACGGTGGTCCGTCTGTGGACAGGGACACGGATAGGAGAGGTTTAGAGGGATACGGTGGTCCGTCTGTGGACAGGAGAGGTTTAGAGGGATACGGTGGTCCGTCTGTGGACAGGGACACGGATAGGGAAGGTTTAGAGGGATACGGTGGTCCATCTGTGGACAGGGACACGGATAGGAGAGGTTTAGAGGGATACGGTGGTCCGTCTGTGGACAGGGACGCGGACAGAGAAGGTTTAGAGGGATACGGTGGTCCGTCTGTGGACAGGGACACGGACAGGAGAGGTTTAGAGGGATACGGTGGTCCGTCTGTGGACAGGGACGCGGACAGAGAAGGTTTAGAGGGATACGGTGGTCCGTCTGTGGACAGGGACGCGGACAGGAGAGGTTTAGAGGGATACGGTGGTCCGTCTGTGGACAGGGACACGGATAGGAGAGGTTTAGAGGGATACGGTGGTCCGTCTGTGGACAGGGACGCGGATAGGGAAGGTTTAGAGGGATACGGTGGTCCGTCTGTGGACAGGGACGCGGACAGGAGAGGTTTAGAGGGATACGGTGGTCCGTCTGTGGACAGGGACGCGGATAGGAGAGGTTTAGAGGGATACGGTGGTCCGTCTGTGGACAGGGACACGGACAGGAGAGGTTTAGAGGGATACGGTGGTCCGTCTGTGGACAGGGACACGGACAGGAGAGGTTTAGAGGGATACGGTGGTCCGTCTGTGGACAGGGACACGGATAGGAGAGGTTTAGAGGGATACGGTGGTCCGTCTGTGGACAGGGACACGGACAGGAGAGGTTTAGAGGGATACGGTGGTCCGTCTGTGGACAGGGACACGGACAGTAGAGGTTTAGAGGGATACGGTGGTCCGTCTGTGGACAGGGACACGGACAGGAGAGGTTTAGAGGGATACGGTGGTCCGTCTGTGGACAGGGACGCGGACAGAGAAGGTTTAGAGGGATACGGTGGTCCGTCTGTGGACAGGGACGCGGACAGGAGAGGTTTAGAGGGATACGGTGGTCCGTCTGTGGACAGGGACACGGATAGGAGAGGTTTAGAGGGATACGGTGGTCCGTCTGTGGACAGGGACACGGATAGGGAAGGTTTAGAGGGATACGGTGGTCCGTCTGTGGATAGGGACGCGGACAGGAGAGGTTTAGAGGGATACGGTGGTCCGTCTGTGGACAGGGACACGGACAGGAGAGGTTTAGAGGGATACGGTGGTCCGTCTGTGGACAGGGACACGGATAGGAGAGGTTTAGAGGGATACGGTGGTCCGTCTGTGGACAGGGACACGGATAGGAGAGGTTTAGAGGGATACGGTGGTCCGTCTGTGGACAGGGACGCGGACAGTAGAGGTTTAGAGGGATACGGTGGTCCGTCTGTGGACAGGAACACGGATAGGAGAGGTTCAGAGGGATACGGTGGTCCGTCTGTGGACAGGGACACGGATAGGAGAGGTTTAGAGGGATACGGTGGTCCGTCTGTGGACAGGGACACGGATAGGAGAGGTTTAGAGGGATACGGTGGTCCGTCTGTGGACAGGAGAGGTTTAGAGGGATACGGTGGTCCGTCTGTGGACAGGGACACGGATAGGGAAGGTTTAGAGGGATACGGTGGTCCATCTGTGGACAGGGACACGGATAGGAGAGGTTTAGAGGGATACGGTGGTCCGTCTGTGGACAGGGACACGGATAGGAGAGGTTTAGAGGGATACGGTGGTCCGTCTGTGGACAGGGACACGGATAGGGAAGGTTTAGAGGGATACGGTGGTCCGTCTGTGGACAGGGACGCGGACAGGAGAGGTTTAGAGGGATACGGTGGTCCGTCTGTGGACAGGGACGCGGACAGGAGAGGTTTAGAGGGATACGGTGGTCCGTCTGTGGACAGGGACACGGACAGGAGAGGTTTAGAGGGATACGGTGGTCCGTCTGTGGACAGGGACACGGACAGGAGAGGTTTAGAGGGATACGGTGGTCCGTCTGTGGACAGGGACACGGATAGGAGAGGTTTAGAGGGATACGGTGGTCCGTCTGTGGACAGGGACACGGACAGGAGAGGTTTAGAGGGATACGGTGGTCCGTCTGTGGACAGGGACACGGACAGGAGAGGTTTAGAGGGATACGGTGGTCCGTCTGTGGACAGGGACACGGACAGGAGAGGTTTAGAGGGATACGGTGGTCCGTCTGTGGACAGGGACGCGGACAGAGAAGGTTTAGAGGGATACGGTGGTCCGTCTGTGGACAGGGACGCGGACAGGAGAGGTTTAGAGGGATACGGTGGTCCGTCTGTGGACAGGGACGCGGATAGGAGAGGTTTAGAGGGATACGGTGGTCCGTCTGTGGACAGGGACACGGATAGGGAAGGTTTAGAGGGATACGGTGGTCCGTCTGTGGACAGGGACGCGGACAGGAGAGGTTTAGAGGGATACGGTGGTCCGTCTGTGGACAGGGACACGGACAGGAGAGGTTTAGAGGGATACGGTGGTCCGTCTGTGGACAGGGACGCGGACAGGAGAGGTTTAGAGGGATACGGTGGTCCGTCTGTGGACAGGGACGCGGACAGGAGAGGTTTAGAGGGATACGGTGGTCCGTCTGTGGACAGGGACGCGGATAGGAGAGGTTTAGAGGGATACGGTGGTCCGTCTGTGGACAGGGACACGGACAGGAGAGGTTTAGAGGGATACGGTGGTCCGTCTGTGGAGAGGAACACGGACAGGAGAGGTTTAGAGGGATACGGTGGTCCGTCTGTGGACAGGGACACGGACAGGAGAGGTTTAGAGGGATACGGTGGTCCGTCTGTGGACAGGGACACGGATAGGAGAGGTTTAGAGGGATACGGTGGTCCGTCTGTGGACAGGGACACGGACAGGAGAGGTTTAGAGGGATACGGTGGTCCGTCTGTGGACAGGGACGCGGACAGAGAAGGTTTAGAGGGATACGGTGGTCCGTCTGTGGACAGGGACACGGACAGGAGAGGTTTAGAGGGATACGGTGGTCCGTCTGTGGACAGGGACGCGGACAGAGAAGGTTTAGAGGGATACGGTGGTCCGTCTGTGGACAGGAACACGGACAGGGAAGGTTTAGAGGGATACGGTGGTCCGTCTGTGGACAGGGACACGGATAGGAGAGGTTTAGAGGGATACGGTGGTCCGTCTGTGGACAGGGACACGGACAGGAGAGGTTTAGAGGGATACGGTGGTCCGTCTGTGGACAGGGACACGGACAGGGAAGGTTTAGAGGGATACGGTGGTCCGTCTGTGGACAGGGACACGGACAGGAGAGGTTTAGAGGGATACGGTGGTCCGTCTGTGGACAGGGACACGGATAGGAGAGGTTTAGAGGGATACGGTGGTCCGTCTGTGGACAGGAACACGGATAGGAGAGGTTTAGAGGGATACGGTGGTCCGTCTGTGGACAGGGAACATGGATAGGAGAGGTTTAGAGGGATACGGTGGTCCGTCTGTGGACAGGGACGCGGACAGGAGAGGTTTAGAGGGATACGGTGGTCCGTCTGTGGACAGGGACGCGGATAGGGAAGGTTTAGAGGGATACGGTGGTCCGTCTGTGGACAGGGACGCGGACAGGAGAGGTTTAGAGGGATACGGTGGTCCGTCTGTGGACAGGGACACGGACAGGAGAGGTTTAGAGGGATACGGTGGTCCGTCTGTGGACAGGGACGCGGACAGGAGAGGTTTAGAGGGATACGGTGGTCCGTCTGTGGACAGGGACGCGGACAGGAGAGGTTTAGAGGGATACGGTGGTCCGTCTGTGGACAGGGACGCGGACAGGAGAGGTTCAGAGGGATACGGTGGTCCGTCTGTGGACAGGGACGCGGACAGGAGAGGTTTAGAGGGATACGGTGGTCCGTCTGTGGACAGGGACACGGACAGGAGAGGTTTAGAGGGATACGGTGGTCCGTCTGTGGACAGGGACACGGATAGGAGAGGTTTAGAGGGATACGGTGGTCCGTCTGTGGACAGGGACGCGGACAGAGAAGGTTTAGAGGGATACGGTGGTCCGTCTGTGGACAGGGACACGGACAGGAGAGGTTTAGAGGGATACGGTGGTCCGTCTGTGGACAGGGACACGGACAGGAGAGGTTTAGAGGGATACGGTGGTCCGTCTGTGGACAGGGACACGGATAGGAGAGGTTTAGAGGGATACGGTGGTCCGTCTGTGGACAGGGAAGGTTTAGAGGGATACGGTGGTCCGTCTGTGGACAGGGACACGGACAGGAGAGGTTTAGAGGGATACGGTGGTCCGTCTGTGGAGAGGAACACGGACAGGAAAGGTTTAGAGGGATACGGTGGTCCGTCTGTGGACAGGGACAGGTTTAGAGGGATACGGTGGTCCGTCTGTGGACAGGGACGCGGACAGGAGAGGTTTAGAGGGATACGGTGGTCCGTCTGTAGACAGGGACACGGACAGGAGAGGTTTAGAGGGATACGGTGGTCCGTCTGTGGACAGGGACGCGGACAGGAGAGGTTTAGAGGGATACGGTGGTCCGTCTGTGGACAGGGACGCGGACAGGAGAGGTTTAGAGGGATACGGTGGTCCGTCTGTGGACAGGGACACGGACAGGAAAGGTTTAGAGGGATACGGGTGGTCCGTCTGTGGACAGGAACACGGATACGGAAGGTTTAGAGGGATACGGTGGTCCGTCTGTGGACAGGGACGCGGACAGGAGAGGTTTAGAGGGATACGGTGGTCCGTCTGTGGACAGGGACGCGGACAGGAGAGGTTTAGAGGGATACGGTGGTCCGTCTGTGGACAGGGACACGGACAGGAGAGGTTTAGAGGGATACGGCTGGTCCGTCTGTGGACAGGAACACGGATAGGGAAGGTTTAGAGGGATACGGTGGTCCGTCTGTGGACAGGGACGCGGACAGGAGAGGTTTAGAGGGATACGGTGGTCCGTCTGTGGACAGGGACATGGATAGGGAAGGTTTAGAGGGATACGGTGGTCCGTCTGTGGAGAGGGACGCGGACAGGAGAGGTTTAGGGGGATACGGTGGTCCGTCTGTGGACAGGGACAAGGATAGGGAAGGTTTAGAGGGATACGGTGGTCCGTCTGTGGACAGGGACGCGGACAGGAGAGGTTCAGAGGGATACGGTGGTCCGTCTGTGGACAGGGACACGGATAGGGAAGGTTTAGAGGGATACGGTGGTCTGTCTGTGGACAGGGACATGGATAGGAGAGGTTTAGAGGGATACGGTGGTCCGTCTGTGGACAGGGACACGGATAGGAGAGGTTTAGAGGGATACGGTGGTCCGTCTGTGGACAGGGACACGGATAGGGAAGGTTTAGAGGGATACGGTGGTCCGTCTGTGGACAGGGACGCGGACAGGAGAGGTTTAGAGGGATACGGTGGTCCGTCTGTGGACAGGGACACGGACAGGAGAGGTTTAGAGGGATACGGTGGTCCGTCTGTGGACAGGGACACGGATAGGGAAGGTTTAGAGGGATACGGTGGTCCGTCTGTGGACAGGGACGCGGACAGGAGAGGTTTAGAGGGATACGGTGGTCCGTCTGTGGACAGGGACACGGACAGGAGAGGTTTAGAGGGATACGGTGGTCCGTCTGTGGACAGGGACGCGGACAGGAGAGGTTTAGGGGGATACGGTGGTCCGTCTGTGGACAGGGACGCGGACAGGAGAGGTTCAGAGGGATACGGTGGTCCGTCTGTGGACAGGGACACGGATAGGAGAGGTTTAGAGGGATACGGTGGTCCGTCTGTGGACGGGGACGCTGACAGGAGAGGTTTAGGGGGATACGGTGGTCCGTCTGTGGACAGGGACGCGGACAGGAGAGGTTTAGAGGGATACGGTGGTCCGTCTGTGGACAGGGACACGGATAGGAGAGGTTTAGAGGGATACGGTGGTCCGTCTGTGGACGGGGACACGGATAGGAGAGGTTTAGAGGGATACGGTGGTCCGTCTGTGGACGGGGACACGGACAGGAGAGGTTTAGAGGGATACGGCGGTCCGTCTGTGGACAGGGACACGGACAGGGGAGCGTTAGAGGGATACGGTGGTCCGTCTGTGGACAGGGACACGGATAGGAGAGGTTTAGAGGGATACGGTGGTCCGTCTGTGGACAGGGACGCGGACAGAGAAGGTTTAGAGGGATACGGTGGTCCGTCTGTGGACAGGGACACGGACAGGAGAGGTTTAGAGGGATACGGTGGTCCGTCTGTGGAGAGGAACACGGACAGGAAAGGTTTAGAGGGATACGGTGGTCCGTCTGTGGACAGGGACACGGATAGGAGAGGTTTAGAGGGATACGGTGGTCCGTCTGTGGACAGGGAAGGTTTAGAGGGATACGGTGGTCCGTCTGTGGACAGGGACGCGGACAGGAGAGGTTTAGAGGGATACGGTGGTCCGTCTGTGGAGAGGAACACGGACAGGAAAGATTTAGAGGGATACGGTGGTCCGTCTGTGGACAGGGAAGGTTTAGAGGGATACGGTGGTCCGTCTGTGGACAGGGACGCGGACAGGAGAGGTTTAGAGGGATACGGTGGTCCGTCTGTAGACAGGGACACGGACAGGAGAGGTTTAGAGGGATACGGTGGTCCGTCTGTGGACAGGGACGCGGACAGGAGAGGTTTAGAGGGATACGGTGGTCCGTCTGTGGACAGGGACGCGGACAGGAGAGGTTTAGAGGGATACGGTGGTCCGTCTGTGGAGAGGGACACGGACAGGAGAGGTTTAGAGGGATACGGTGGTCCGTCTGTGGACAGGAACACGGATAGGAGAGGTTTAGAGGGATACGGTGGTCCGTCTGTGGACAGGGACACGGATAGGGAAGGTTTAGAGGGATACGGTGGTCCGTCTGTGGACAGAGACGCGGACAGGAGAGGTTTAGAGGGATACGGTGGTCCGTCTGTGGACAGGGACACGGACAGGAGAGGTTTAGAGGGATACGGTGGTCCGTCTGTGGACAGGGACGCTGACAGGAGAGGTTTAGGGGGATACGGTGGTCCGTCTGTGGACAGGGACGCGGACAGGAGAGGTTCAGAGGGATACGGTGGTCCGTCTGTGGACAGGGACACGGATAGGAGAGGTTTAGAGGGATACGGTGGTCCGTCTGTGGACAGGGACGCGGACAGGAGAGGTTTAGAGGGATACGGTGGTCCGTCTGTGGACAGGGACGCGGACAGGAGAGGTTTAGAGGGATACGGTGGTCCGTCTGTGGACAGGGACACGGATAGGAGAGGTTTAGAGGGATACGGTGGTCCGTCTGTGGACGGGGACACGGATAGGAGAGGTTTAGAGGGATACGGTGGTCCGTCTGTGGACAGGGACACGGACAGGAGAGGTTTAGAGGGATACGGTGGTCCGTCTGTGGACAGGGACACGGACAGGGGAGGTTTAGAGGGATACGGTGGTCCGTCTGTGGACAGGGACACGGGTAGGAGAGGTTTAGAGGGATACGGTGGTCCGTCTGCGGACAGGGACGCGGACAGAGAAGGTTTAGAGGGATACGGTGGTCCGTCTGTGGACAGGGACACGGACAGGAGAGGTTTAGAGGGATACGGTGGTCCGTCTGTGGACAGGGACACGGACAGGAGAGGTTTAGAGGGATACGGTGGTCCGTCTGTGGACAGGGACACGGATAGGAGAGGTTTAGAGGGATACGGTGGTCCGTCTGTGGACAGGGAAGGTTTAGAGGGATACGGTGGTCCGTCTGTGGACAGGGACGCGGACAGGAGAGGTTTAGAGGGATACGGTGGTCCGTCTGTGGAGAGGAACACGGACAGGAAAGATTTAGAGGGATACGGTGGTCCGTCTGTGGACAGGGAAGGTTTAGAGGGATACGGTGGTCCGTCTGTGGACAGGGACACGGACAGGAGAGGTTTAGAGGGATACGGTGGTCCGTCTGTGGACAGGGACACGGACAGGAGAGGTTTAGAGGGATACGGTGGTCCGTCTGTGGACAGGGACACGGACAGGAGAGGTTTAGAGGGATACGGTGGTCCGTCTGTGGACAGGGACGCGGACAGGAGAGGTTTAGAGGGATACGGTGGTCCGTCTGTGGACAGGGACACGGACAGGAGAGGTTTAGAGGGATACGGTGGTCCGTCTGTGGACAGGGACACGGATAGGAGAGGTTTAGAGGGATACGGTGGTCCGTCTGTGGACAGGGACGCGGACAGGAGAGGTTTAGAGGGATACGGTGGTCCGTCTGTGGACAGGGACGCGGACAGGAGAGGTTTAGAGGGATACGGTGGTCCGTCTGTGGACAGGGACACGGACAGGAGAGGTTTAGAGGGATACGGTGGTCCGTCTGTGGACAGGGACACGGACAGGAAAGGTTTAGAGGGATACGGTGGTCCGTCTGTGGACAGGGACACGGATAGGGAAGGTTTAGAGGGATACGGTGGTCCGTCTGTGGACAGGGACGCGGACAGGAGAGGTTTAGAGGGATACGGTGGTCCGTCTGTGGACAGGGACACGGACAGGGAAGGTTTAGAGGGATACGGTGGTCCGTCTGTGGAGAGGGACGCGGACAGGAGAGGTTTAGAGGGATACGGTGGTCCGTCTGTGGACAGGGACACGGATAGGGAAGGTTTAGAGGGATACGGTGGTCCGTCTGTGGACAGGGACGCGGACAGGAGAGGTTTAGAGGGATACGGTGGTCCGTCTGTGGACAGGGACACGGATAGGGAAGGTTTAGAGGGATACGGTGGTCCGTCTGTGGACAGGGACACGGATAGGAGAGGTTTAGAGGGATACGGTGGTCCGTCTGTGGACAGGGACACGGATAGGAGAGGTTTAGAGGGATACGGTGGTCCGTCTGTGGACAGGGACACGGATAGGGAAGGTTTAGAGGGATACGGTGGTCCGTCTGTGGACAGGGACGCGGACAGGAGAGGTTTAGAGGGATACGGTGGTCCGTCTGTGGACAGGGACACGGATAGGAGAGGTTTAGAGGGATACGGTGGTCCGTCTGTGGACAGGGACACGGATAGGAGAGGTTTAGAGGGATACGGTGGTCCGTCTGTGGACAGGGACGCGGACAGGAGAGGTTTAGAGGGATACGGTGGTCCGTCTGTGGACAGGGACACGGACAGGAGAGGTTTAGAGGGATACGGTGGTCCGTCTGTGGACAGGGACGCGGACAGAGAAGGTTTAGAGGGATACGGTGGTCCGTCTGTGGACAGGGACACGGACAGGAGAGGTTTAGAGGGATACGGTGGTCCGTCTGTGGACAGGGACACGGACAGGAGAGGTTTAGAGGGATACGGTGGTCCGTCTGTGGACGGGGACACGGACAGGAGAGGTTTAGAGGGATACGGTGGTCCGTCTGTGGAGAGGGACACGGACAGGAGAGGTTTAGAGGGATACGGTGGTCCGTCTGTGGACACAGACACGGATAGGAGAGGTTTAGAGGGATACGGTGATCCGTCTGAGGACAGGGACACGGACAGGAAAGGTTTAGAGGGATACGGTGGTCCGTCTGTGGACAGGGACACGGACAGGAGAGGTTTAAAGGGATACGGTGGTCCGTCTGTGGAGAGGGACACGGATAGGAGAGGTTTAGAGGGATACGGTGGTCCGTCTGCGGACAGGGACACGGACAGGGAAGGTTTAGAGGGATACGGTGGTCCGTCTGTGGAGAGGAACACGGACAGGAGAGGTTTAGAGGGATACGGTGGTCCGTCTGTGGACACAGACACGGACAGGAGAGGTTTAGAGGGATACAGTGGTCCGTCTGTGGACAGGGACACGGACAGGAAAGGTTTAGAGGGATACGGTGGTCCGTCTGTGGACAGGGACACGGACAGGAGAGGTTTAAAGGGATACGGTGGTCCGTCTGTGGAGAGGGACACGGATAGGAGAGGTTTAGAGGGATACGGTGGTCCGTCTGCGGACAGGGACACGGACAGGGAAGGTTTAGAGGGATACGGTGGTCCGTCTGTGGAGAGGAACACGGACAGGAGAGGTTTAGAGGGATACGGTGGTCCGTCTGTGGACAGGAACACGGACAGGGAAGGTTTAGAGGGATACGGTGGTCCGTCTGTGGAGAGGAACACGGACAGGAGAGGTTTAGAGGGATACGGTGGTCCGTCTGTGGACAGGGACACGGATAGGGAAGGTTTAGAGGGATACGGTGGTCCGTCTGTGGACAGGGACACGGACAGGAGAGGTTTAGAGGGATACGGTGGTCCGTCTGTGGACAGGGACACGGACAGGAGAGGTTTAGAGGGATACGGTGGTCCGTCTGTGGACAGGGACACGGACAGGAGAGGTTTAGAGGGATACGGTGGTCCGTCTGTGGAGAGGGACACGGATAGGAGAGGTTTAGAGGGATACGGTGGTCCGTCTGTGGACAGGGACGCGGACAGAGAAGGTTTAGAGGGATACGGTGGTCCGTCTGTGGACAGGGACACGGAGAGAAAAGGTTTAGAGGGATACGGTGGTCCGTCTGTGGACAGGAACACGGATAGGAGAGGTTCAGAGGGATACGGTGGTCCGTCTGTGGACAGGGACGCGGACAGGAGAGGTTTAGAGGGATACGGTGGTCCGTCTGTGGACAGGGACGCGGACAGGAGAGGTTTAGAGGGATACGGTGGTCCGTCTGTGGATAGGGACGCGGACAGTAGAGGTTTAGAGGGATACGGTGGTCCGTCTGTGGACAGGAACACGGATAGGAGAGGTTCAGAGGGATACGGTGGTCCGTCTGTGGACAGGGACACGGATAGGAGAGGTTTAGAGGGATACGGTGGTCCGTCTGAGGACAAGAGAGGTTTAGAGGGATACGGTGGTCCGTCTGTGGACAGGGACACGGATAGGGAAGGTTTAGAGGGATACGGTGGTCCGTCTGTGGACAGGGACACGGACAGGAGAGGTTTAGAGGGATACGGTGGTCCGTCTGTGGACAGGGACACGGACAGGAGAGGTTTAGAGGGATACGGTGGTCCGTCTGTGGACAGGGACGCGGACAGAGAAGGTTTAGAGGGATACGGTGGTCCGTCTGTGGACAGGGACACGGACAGGAGAGGTTTAGAGGGATACGGTGGTCCGTCTGTGGACAGGGACACGGACAGAGAGAGGTTTAGAGGGATACGGTGTTCCGTCTGTGGACAGGGACGCGGATAGGAGAGGTTTAGAGGGATACGGTGGTCCGCCTGTGGACAGGGACACGGATAGGGAAGGTTTAGAGGGATACGGTGGTCCGTCTGTGGACAGGGACACGGATAGGAGAGGTTTAGAGGGATACGGTGATCCGTCTGTGGACAGGGACACGGACAGGGGAGGTTTAGAGGGATACGGTGGTCCGTCTGTGGACAGGGACACAGACAGGAGAGGTTTAGAGGGATACAGTGTACCGTCTGTGGACAGGGACGCGGACAGGAGAGGTTTAGGGGGATACGGTGGTCCGTCTGTGGACAGGGACACGGATAGGGAAGGTTTAGAGGGATACGGTGGTCCATCTGTGGACAGGGACGCGGACAGGAGAGGTTTAGAGGGATACGGTGGTCCGTCTGTGGACAGGGACACGGACAGGAAAGGTTTAGAGGGATACGGTGGTCCGTCTGTGGAGAGGAACACGGACAGGGAAGGTTTAGAGGGATACGGTGGTCCGTCTGTGGACAGGGACACGGACAGGAGAGGTTTAGAGGGATACGGTGGTCCGTCTGTGGACAGGGACGCGGACAGGAGAGGTTTAGAGGGATACGGTGGTCCGTCTGTGGACAGGAACACGGACAGGGAAGGTTTAGAGGGATACGGTGGTCCGTCTGTGGACAGGGACACGGACAGGAGAGGTTTAGAGGGATACGGTGGTCCGTCTGTGGACAGGGACACGGACAGGAAAGGTTTAGAGGGATACGGTGGTCCGTCTGTGGACAGGGACACGGACAGGGAAGGTTTAGAGGGATACGGTGGTCCGTCTGTGGACAGGGACATGGACAGGAGAGGTTTAGAGGGATACGGTGGTCTGTCTGTGGACAGGGACACGGAGAGGAGAGGTTTAGAGGGATACGGTGGTCCGTCTGTGGACAGGGACGCGGATAGGAGAGGTTTAGAGGGATACGGTGGTCCGTCTGTGGACAGGGACACGGACAGGAGAGGTTTAGAGCGATACGGTGGTCCGTCTGTGGACAGGGACGCGGACAGAGAAGGTTTAGAGGGATACGGTGGTCCGTCTGTGGACAGGGACACGGAGAGAAAAGGTTTAGAGGGATACGGTGGTCCGTCTGTGGACAGGGACGCGGACAGGAGAGGTTTAGAGGGATAGGGTGGTCCGTCTGTGGACAGGAACACGGATAGGAGAGGTTCAGAGGGATACGGTGGTCCGTCTGTGGACAGGGACGCGGACAGGAGAGGTTCAGAGGGATACGGTGGTCCGTCTGTGGATAGGGACGCGGACAGTAGAGGTTTAGAGGGATACGGTGGTCCGTCTGTGGACAGGAACACGGATAGGAGAGGTTCAGAGGGATACGGTGGTCCGTCTGTGGACAGGGACGCGGACAGAGAAGGTTTAGAGGGATACGGTGGTCCGTCTGTGGACAGGGACACGGAGAGAAAAGGTTTAGAGGGATACGGTGGTCCGTCTGTGGACAGGGACGCGGACAGGAGAGGTTTAGAGGGATACGGTGGTCCGTCTGTGGACAGGGACACGGACAGGAGAGGTTTAGAGGGATACGGTGGTCCGTCTGTGGACAGGGACACGGACAGGAGAGGTTTAGAGGGATACGGTGGTCCGTCTGTGGAGAGGGACACGGATAGGAGAGGTTTAGAGGGATACGGTGGTCCGTCTGTGGACAGGGACACGGACAGGGAAGGTTTAGAGGGATACGGTGGTCCGTCTGTGGACAGGAACACGGACAGGAGAGGTTTAGAGGGATACGGTGGTCCGTCTGTGGACAGGGACACGGACAGGAGAGGTTTAGAGGGATACGGTGGTCCGTCTGTGGACAGGGACACGGACAGGAAAGGTTTAGAGGGATACGGTGGTCCGTCTGTGGACAGGGACACGGACAGGAGAGGTTTAGAGGGATACGGTGGTCCGTCTGTGGACAGGAACACGGATAGGAGAGGTTCAGAGGGATACGGTGGTCCGTCTGTGGACAGGGACGCGGACAGGAGAGGTTTAGAGGGATACGGTGGTCCGTCTGTGGACAGGGACGCGGACAGGGAAGGTTTAGAGGGATACGGCGGTCCGTCTGTGGACAGGGACGCGGACAGGAGAGGTTTAGAGGGATACGGTGGTCCGTCTGTGGACAGGGACACGGACAGGAGAGGTTTAGAGGGATACGGTGGTCCGTCTGTGGACAGGGACGCGGACAGGAGAGGTTTAGAGGGATACGGTGGTCCGTCTGTGGACAGGGACGCGGACAGGAGAGGTTTAGAGGGATACGGTGGTCCGTCTGTGGACAGGGACGCGGACAGGAGAGGTTTAGAGGGATACGGTGGTCCGTCTGTGGACAGGGACATGGACAGGAGAGGTTTAGAGGGATACGGTGGTCCGTCTGTGGACAGGGACACGGACAGGAGAGATTTAGAGGGATACGGTGGTCCGTCTGTGGACAGGGACACGGGTAGGAGAGGTTTAGAGGGATACGGTGGTCCGTCTGCGGACAGGGACGCGGACAGAGAAGGTTTAGAGGGATACGGTGGTCCGTCTGTGGACAGGGACACGGACAGGAGAGGTTTAGAGGGATACGGTGGTCCGTCTGTGGACAGGAACACGGACAGGAAAGGTTTAGAGGGATACGGTGGTCCGTCTGTGGACAGGGACACGGATAGGAGAGGTTTAGAGGGATACGGTGGTCCGTCTGTGGACAGGGACACGGATAGGAGAGGTTTAGAGGGATACGGTGGTCCGTCTGTGGACAGGGACACGGACAGGACAGGTTTAGAGGGATACTGTGGTCTGTCTGTGGACAGGGAACACGGACAGGAGAGGTTTAGAGGGATACGGTGGTCCGTCTGTGGACAGGGACACGGACAGAGAAGGTTTAGAGGGATACGGTGGTCCGTCTGTGGACAGGGACGCGGACAGGAGAGGTTTAGAGGGATACGGTGGTCCGTCTGTGGACAGGGACACGGACAGGAGAGGTTTAGAGGGATACGGTGGTCCGTCTGTGGACAGTGACGCGGACAGGAGAGGTTTAGAGGGATACGGTGGTCCGTCTGTGGACAGGGACGCGGACAGGAGAGGTTTAGAGGGATACGGTGGTCCGTCTGTGGACAGGGACACGGACAGGAAAGGTTTAGAGGGATACGGTGGTCCGTCTGTGGACAGGAACACGGATAGGAGAGGTTTAGAGGGATACGGTGGTCCGTCTGTGGACAGGGACGCGGACAGGAGAGGTTTAGAGGGATACGGTGGTCCGTCTGTGGACAGGGACGCGGACAGGAGAGGTTTAGAGGGATACGGTGGTCCGTCTGTGGACAGGGACACGGACAGGAGAGGTTTAGAGGGATACGGCTTGTCCGTCTGTGGACAGGAACACGGATAGGGAAGGTTTAGAGGGATACGGTGGTCCGTCTGTGGACAGGGACGCGGACAGGAGAGGTTTAGAGGGATACGGTGGTCCGTCTGTGGACAGGGACATGGATAGGGAAGGTTTAGAGGGATACGGTGGTCCGTCTGTGGAGAGGGACGCGGACAGGAGAGGTTTAGGGGGATACGGTGGTCCGTCTGTGGACAGGGACAAGGATAGGGAAGGTTTAGAGGGATACGGTGGTCCGTCTGTGGACAGGGACGCGGACAGGAGAGGTTCAGAGGGATACGGTGGTCCGTCTGTGGACAGGGACACGGATAGGGAAGGTTTAGAGGGATACGGTGGTCCGTCTGTGGACAGGGACACGGATAGGAGAGGTTTAGAGGGATACGGTGGTCCGTCTGTGGACAGGGGACACGGATAGGAGAGGTTTGGAGGGATACAGTGGTCCGTCTGAAGACAGGGACACGGATAGGGAAGGTTTAGAGGGATACGGTGGTCCGTCTGTGGACAGGGACGCGGACAGGAGAGGTTTAGAGGGATACGGTGGTCCGTCTGTGGACAGGGACACGGATAGGAGAGGTTTAGAGGGATACGGTGGTCCGTCTGTGGACAGGGACACGGATAGGAGAGGTTTAGAGGGATACGGTGGTCCGTCTGTGGACAGGGACGCGGACAGGAGAGGTTTAGAGGGATACGGTGGTCCGTCTGTGGACAGGGACACGGACAGGAGAGGTTTAGAGGGATACGGTGGTCCGTCTGTGGACAGGGACGCTGACAGGAGAGGTTTAGGGGGATACGGTGGTCCGTCTGTGGACAGGGACGCGGACAGGAGAGGTTTAGAGGGATACGGTGGTCCGTCTGTGGACAGGGACACGGATAGGAGAGGTTTAGAGGGATACGGTGGTCCGTCTGTGGACAGGGACGCGGACAGGAGAGGTTTAGAGGGATACGGTGGTCCGTCTGTGGACAGGGACGCGGACAGGAGAGGTTTAGAGGGATACGGTGGTCCGTCTGTGGACAGGGACACGGATAGGAGAGGTTTAGAGGGATACGGTGGTCCGTCTGTGGACAGGGACACGGATAGGAGAGGTTTAGAGGGATACGGTGGTCCGTCTGTGGACAGGGACACGGACAGGAGAGGTTTAGAGGGATACGGTGGTCCGTCTGTGGACAGGGACACGGACAGGAGAGGTTTAGAGGGATACGGTGGTCCGTCTGTGGACAGGGACACGGATAGGAGAGGTTTAGAGGGATACGGTGGTCCGTCTGTGGACAGGGACGCGGACAGAGAAGGTTTAGAGGGATACGGTGGTCCGTCTGTGGACAGGGACACGGACAGGAGAGGTTTAGAGGGATACGGTGGTCCGTCTGTGGACAGGGACACGGACAGGGAAGGTTTAGAGGGATACGGTGGTCCGTCTGTGGACAGGGACACGGATAGGAGAGGTTTAGAGGGATACGGTGGTCCGTCTGTGGACAGGGAAGGTTTAGAGGGATACGGTGGTCCGTCTGTGGACAGGGACGCGGACAGGAGAGGTTTAGAGGGATACGGTGGTCCGTCTGTGGAGAGGAACACGGACAGGAGAGGTTTAGAGGGATACGGTGGTCCGTCTGTGGACAGGGAAGGTTTAGAGGGATACGGTGGTCCGTCTGTGGACAGGGACGCGGACAGGAGAGGTTTAGAGGGATACGGTGGTCCGTCTGTGGACAGGGACACGGACAGGAGAGGTTTAGAGGGATACGGTGGTCCGTCTGTGGACAGGGACGCGGACAGGAGAGGTTTAGAGGGATACGGTGGTCCGTCTGTGGACAGGGACGCGGACAGGAGAGGTTTAGAGGGATACAGTGGTCCGTCTGTGGAGAGGGATACGGACAGGAAAGGTTTAGAGGGATACGGGTGGTCCGTCTGTGGACAGGAACACGGATACGGAAGGTTTAGAGGGATACGGTGGTCCGTCTGTGGACAGGGACACGGATAGGGAAGGTTTAGAGGGATACGGTGGTCCGTCTCTGGACAGGGACGCGGACAGGAGAGGTTTAGAGGGATACGGTGGTCCGTCTGTGGACAGGGACACGGACAGGAGAGGTTTAGAGGGATACGGTGGTCCGTCTGTGGACAGGGACGCTGACAGGAGAGGTTTAGGGGGATACGGTGGTCCGTCTGTGGACAGGGACGCGGACAGGAGAGGTTCAGAGGGATACGGTGGTCCGTCTGTGGACAGGGACATCGATAGGAGAGGTTTAGAGGGATACGGTGGTCCGTCTGTGGACGGGGACGCTGACAGGAGAGGTTTAGGGGGATACGGTGGTCCGTCTGTGGACAGGGACGCGGACAGGAGAGGTTCAGAGGGATACGGTGGTCCGTCTGTGGACAGGGACACGAATAGGAGAGGTTTAGAGGGATACGGTGGTCCGTCTGTGGACGGGGACACGGATAGGAGAGGTTTAGAGGGATACGGTGGTCCGTCTGTGGACGGGGACACGGACAGGAGAGGTTTAGAGGGATACGGCGGTCCGTCTGTGGACAGGGACAGGGACAGGGGAGGTTTAGAGGGATACGGTGGTCCGTCTGTGGACAGGGACACGGATAGGAGAGGTTTAGAGGGATACGGTGGTCCGTCTGTGGACAGGGACGCGGACAGAGAAGGTTTAGAGGGATACGGTGGTCCGTCTGTGGACAGGGACACGGACAGGAGAGGTTTAGAGGGATACGGTGGTCCGTCTGTGGACAGGGACACGGACAGGAAAGGTTTAGAGGGATACGGTGGTCCGTCTGTGGACAGGGACACGGATAGGAGAGGTTTAGAGGGATACGGTGGTCCGTCTGTGGACAGGGAAGGTTTAGAGGGATACGGTGGTCCGTCTGTGGACAGGGACGCGGACAGGAGAGGTTTAGAGGGATACGGTGGTCCGTCTGTGGAGAGGAACACGGACAGGAAAGATTTAGAGGGATATACGGTGGTCCGTCTGTGGACAGGGACACGGACAGGAGAGGTTTAGAGGGATACGGTGGTCCGTCTGTGGACAGGGACGCGGACAGGAGAGGTTTAGAGGGATACGGTGGTCCGTCTGTGGACAGGGACACGGACAGGAGAGGTTTAGAGGGATACGGTGGTCCGTCTGTGGACAGGGACGCGGACAGGAGAGGTTTAGAGGGATACGGTGGTCCGTCTGTGGACAGGGACGCGGACAGGAGAGGTTTAGAGGGATACGGTGGTCCGTCTGTGGACAGGGACACGGACAGGAAAGGTTTAGAGGGATACGGTGGTCCGTCTGTGGACAGGAACACGGACAGGAGAGGTTTAGAGGGATACGGTGGTCCGTCTGTGGACAGGGACGCGGACAGGAGAGGTTTAGAGGGATACGGTGGTCCGTCTGTGGACAGGGACGCGGACAGGAGAGGTTTAGAGGGATACGGTGGTCCGTCTGTGGACAGGGACACGGACAGGAGAGGTTTAGAGGGATACGGTGGTCCGTCTGTGGACAGGGACACGGACAGGAAAGGTTTAGAGGGATACGGTGGTCCGTCTGTGGACAGGAACACGGATAGGGAAGGTTTAGAGGGATACGGTGGTCCGTCTGTGGACAGGGACGCGGACAGGAGAGGTTTAGAGGGATACGGTGGTCCGTCTGTGGACAGGGACACGGACAGGGAAGGTTTAGAGGGATACGGTGGTCCGTCTGTGGACAGGGACGCGGACAGGAGAGGTTTAGAGGGATACGGTGGTCCGTCTGTGGACAGGGACACGGATAGGGAAGGTTTAGAGGGATACGGTGGTCCGTCTGTGGACAGGGACGCGGACAGGAGAGGTTTAGAGGGATACGGTGGTCCGTCTGTGGACAGGGACACGGATAGGGAAGGTTTAGAGGGATACGGTGGTCCGTCTGTGGACAGGGACACGGACAGGAGAGGTTTAGAGGGATACGGTGGTCCGTCTGTGGACAGGGACACGGATAGGAGAGGTTTAGAGGGATACGGTGGTCCGTCTGTGGACAGGGACACGGATAGGGAAGGTTTAGAGGGATACGGTGGTCCGTCTGTGGACAGGGACGCGGACAGGAGAGGTTTAGAGGGATACGGTGGTCCGTCTGTGGACAGGGACACGGATAGGAGAGGTTTAGAGGGATACGGTGGTCCGTCTGTGGACAGGGACACGGATAGGGAAGGTTTAGAGGGATACGGTGGTCCGTCTGTGGACAGGGACGCGGACAGGAGAGGTTTAGAGGGATACGGTGGTCCGTCTGTGGACAGGGACACGGACAGGAGAGGTTTAGAGGGATACGGTGGTCCGTCTGTGGACAGGGACACGGACAGGAGAGGTTTAGAGGGATACGGTGGTCCGTCTGTGGACAGGGACGCGGACAGAGAAGGTTTAGAGGGATACGGTGGTCCGTCTGTGGACAGGGACACGGATAGGAGAGGTTTAGAGGGATACGGTGGTCCGTCTGTGGACAGGGACACGGACAGGAGAGGTTTAGAGGGATACGGTGGTCCGTCTGTGGACGGGGACACGGACAGGAGAGGTTTAGAGGGATACGGTGGTCCGTCTGTGGAGAGGGACACGGACAGGAGAGGTTTAGAGGGATACGGTGGTCCGTCTGTGGACACAGACACGGATAGGAGAGGTTTAGAGGGATACGGTGATCCGTCTGAGGACAGGGACACGGACAGGAAAGGTTTAGAGGGATACGGTGGTCCGTCTGTGGACAGGGACACGGACAGGAGAGGTTTAAAGGGATACGGTGGTCCGTCTGTGGAGAGGGACACGGATAGGAGAGGTTTAGAGGGATACGGTGGTCCGTCTGCGGACAGGGACACGGACAGGGAAGGTTTAGAGGGATACGGTGGTCCGTCTGTGGAGAGGAACACGGACAGGAGAGGTTTAGAGGGATACGGTGGTCCGTCTGTGGACACAGACACGGACAGGAGAGGTTTAGAGGGATACAGTGGTCCGTCTGTGGACAGGGACACGGACAGGAAAGGTTTAGAGGGATACGGTGGTCCGTCTGTGGACAGGGACACGGACAGGAGAGGTTTAAAGGGATACGGTGGTCCGTCTGTGGAGAGGGACACGGATAGGAGAGGTTTAGAGGGATACGGTGGTCCGTCTGCGGACAGGGACACGGACAGGGAAGGTTTAGAGGGATACGGTGGTCCGTCTGTGGAGAGGAACACGGACAGGAGAGGTTTAGAGGGATACGGTGGTCCGTCTGTGGACAGGAACACGGACAGGGAAGGTTTAGAGGGATACGGTGGTCCGTCTGTGGACAGGGACACGGACAGGAGAGGTTTAGAGGGATACGGTGGTCCGTCTGTGGACAGGGACACGGATAGGGAAGGTTTAGAGGGATACGGTGGTCCGTCTGTGGACAGGGACGCGGACAGGAGAGGTTTAGGGGGATACGGTGGTCCGTCTGTGGACAGGGACACGGATAGGAGAGGTTTAGAGGGATACGGTGGTCCGTCTGTGGACAGGGACACGGACAGGAGAGGTTTAGAGGGATACGGTGGTCCGTCTGTGGAGAGGGACACGGATAGGAGAGGTTTAGAGCGATACGGTGGTCCGTCTGTGGACAGGGACGCGGACAGAGAAGGTTTAGAGGGATACGGTGGTCCGTCTGTGGACAGGGACACGGAGAGAAAAGGTTTAGAGGGATACGGTGGTCCGTCTGTGGACAGGAACACGGATAGGAGAGGTTCAGAGGGATACGGTGGTCCGTCTGTGGACAGGGACGCGGACAGGAGAGGTTTAGAGGGATACGGTGGTCCGTCTGTGGACAGGGACGCGGACAGGAGAGGTTTAGAGGGATACGGTGGTCCGTCTGTGGATAGGGACGCGGACAGCAGAGGTTTAGAGGGATACGGTGGTCCGTCTGTGGACAGGAACACGGATAGGAGAGGTTCAGAGGGATACGGTGGTCCGTCTGTGGACAGGGACACGGATAGGAGAGGTTTAGAGGGATACGGTGGTCCGTCTGAGGACAAGAGAGGTTTAGAGGGATACGGTGGTCCGTCTGTGGACAGGGACACGGATAGGGAAGGTTTAGAGGGATACGGTGGTCCATCTGTGGACAGGGACACGGACAGGAGAGGTTTAGAGGGTTACGGTGGTCCGTCTGTGGACAGGGACACGGACAGGAGAGGTTTAGAGGGATATGGTGGTCCGTCTGTGGACAGGGACGCGGACAGAGAAGGTTTAGAGGGATACGGTGGTCCGTCTGTGGACAGGGACACGGACAGGGAAGGTTTAGAGGGATACGGTGGTCCGTCTGTGGACAGGGACGCGGACAGAGAAGGTTTAGAGGGATACGGTGTTCCGTCTGTGGACAGGGACGCGGATAGGAGAGGTTTAGAGGGATACGGTGGTCCGCCTGTGGACAGGGACACGGATAGGGAAGGTTTAGAGGGATACGGTGGTCCGTCTGTGGACAGGGACACGGATAGGAGAGGTTTAGAGGGATACGGTGATCCGTCTGTGGACAGGGACACGGACAGGGGAGGTTTAGAGGGATACGGTGGTCCGTCTGTGGACAGGGACACAGACAGGAGAGGTTTAGAGGGATACAGTGGTCCGTCTGTGGACAGGGACGCGGACAGGAGAGGTTTAGGGGGATACGGTGGTCCGTCTGTGGACAGGGACACGGAGAGGGAAGGTTTAGAGGGATACGGTGGTCCGTCTGTGGACAGGGACGCGGACAGGAGAGGTTTAGAGGGATACGGTGGTCCGTCTGTGGACAGGGACACGGACAGGAAAGGTTTAGAGGGATACGGTGGTCCGTCTGTGGAGAGGAACACGGACAGGGAAGGTTTAGAGGGATACGGTGGTCCGTCTGTGGAGAGGAACACGGACAGGAGAGGTTTAGAGGGATACGGTGGTCCGTCTGTGGACAGGGACGCGGACAGAGAAGGTTTAGAGGGATACGGTGGTCCGTCTGTGGACAGGAACACGGACAGGGAAGGTTTAGAGGGATACGGTGGTCCGTCTGTGGACAGGGACACGGACAGGAGAGGTTTAGAGGGATACGGTGGTCCGTCTGTGGACAGGGATACGGACAGGAAAGGTTTAGAGGGATACGGTGGTCCGTCTGTGGACAGGGATACGGACAGGGAAGGTTTAGAGGGATACGGTGGTCTGTCTGTGGACAGGGACATGGACAGGAGAGGTTTAGAGGGATACGGTGGTCTGTCTGTGGACAGGGACACGGAGAGGAGAGGTTTAGAGGGATACGGTGGTCCGTCTGTGGACAGGGACGCGGATAGGAGAGGTTTAGAGGGATACGGTGGTCCGTCTGTGGACAGGGACACGGACAGGAGAGGTTTAGAGCGATACGGTGGTCCGTCTGTGGACAGGGACGCGGACAGAGAAGGTTTAGAGGGATACGGTGGTCCGTCTGTGGACAGGGACACGGAGAGAAAAGGTTTAGAGGGATACGGTGGTCCGTCTGTGGACAGGGACGCGGACAGGAGAGGTTTAGAGGGATAGGGTGGTCCGTCTGTGGACAGGAACACGGATAGGAGAGGTTTAGAGGGTTACGGTGGTCCGTCTGTGGACAGGGACGCGGACAGGAGAGGTTCAGAGGGATACGGTGGTCCGTCTGTGGATAGGGACGCGGACAGTAGAGGTTTAGAGGGATACGGTGGTCCGTCTGTGGACAGGAACACGGATAGGAGAGGTTCAGAGGGATACGGTGGTCCGTCTGTGGACAGGGACGCGGACAGAGAAGGTTTAGAGGGATACGGTGGTCCGTATGTGGACAGGGACACGGAGAGAAAAGGTTTAGAGGGATACGGTGGTCCGTCTGTGGACAGGGACACGGACAGGAGAGGTTTAGAGGGATACGGTGGTCCGTCTGTGGAGAGGGACACGGACAGGAGAGGTTTAGAGGGATACGGTGGTCCGTCTGTGGACAGGGACACGGACAGGAGAGGTTTAGAGGGATACGGTGGTCCGTCTGTGGAGAGGGACACGGATAGGAGAGGTTTAGAGGGATACGGTGGTCCGTCTGTGGACAGGGACACGGACAGGGAAGGTTTAGAGGGATACGGTGGTCCGTCTGTGGACAGGAACACGGACAGGAGAGGTTTAGAGGGATACGGTGGTCCGTCTGTGGACAGGGACACGGACAGGAGAGGTTTAGAGGGATACGGTGGTCCGTCTGTGGACAGGGACACGGACAGGAAAGGTTTAGAGGGATACGGTGGTCCGTCTGTGGACAGGGACACGGACAGGAGAGGTTTAGAGGGATACGGTGGTCCGTCTGTGGAGAGGGACACGGATAGGAGAGGTTTAGAGGGATACGGTGGTCCGTCTGTGGACAGGGACACGGACAGGGAAGGTTTAGAGGGATACGGTGGTCCGTCTGTGGACAGGAACACGGACAGGAGAGGTTTAGAGGGATACGGTGGTCCGTCTGTGGACAGGGACACGGACAGGGAAGGTTTAGAGGGATACGGTGGTCCGTCTGTGGACAGGGACACGGACAGGAGAGGTTTAGAGGGATACGGTGGTCCGTCTGTGGACAGGGACGCGGACAGGGAAGGTTTAGAGGGATACGGTGGTCCGTCTGTGGACAGGGACGCGGACAGGAGAGGTTTAGAGGGATACGGTGGTCCGTCTGTGGACAGGGACACGGATAGGAGAGGTTTAGAGGGATACGGTGGTCCGTCTGTGGACAGGGACACGGACAGGAGAGGTTTAGAGGGATACGGTGGTCCGTCTGTGGACAGGGACACGGATAGGAGAGGTTTAGAGGGATACGGTGGTCCGTCTGTGGACAGGGACGCGGACAGAGAAGGTTTAGAGGGATACGGTGGTCCGTCTGTGGACAGGGACACGGAGAGAAAAGGTTTAGAGGGATACGGTGGTCCGTCTGTGGACAGGGACACGGATAGGAGAGGTTTAGAGGGATACGGTGGTCCGTCTGTGGACAGGGACGCGGACAGGAGAGGTTTAGAGGGATACGGTGGTCCGTCTGTGGACAGGGACGCGGACAGGAGAGGTTTAGAGGGATACGGTGGTCCGTCTGTGGACAGGGACGCGGACAGGAGAGGTTTAGAGGGATACGGTGGTCCGTCTGTGGACAGGAACACGGATAGGAGAGGTTCAGAGGGATACGGTGGTCCGTCTGTGGACAGGGACACGGATAGGAGAGGTTTAGAGGGATACGGTGGTCCGTCTGTGGACAGGGACGCGGACAGGAGAGGTTTAGAGGGATACGGTGGTCCGTCTGTGGACAGGGACACGGATAGGGAAGGTTTAGAGGGATACGGTGGTCCGTCTGTGGACAGGGACACGGACAGGAGAGGTTTAGAGGGATACGGTGGTCCGTCTGTGGACAGGGACACGGACAGGAGAGGTTTAGAGGGATACGGTGGTCCGTCTGTGGACAGGGACGCGGACAGAGAAGGTTTAGAGGGATACGGTGGTCCGTCTGTGGACAGGGACGCGGACAGGAGAGGTTTAGAGGGATACGGTGGTCCGTCTGTGGACAGGGACGCGGACAGAGAAGGTTTAGAGGGATACGGTGTTCCGTCTGTGGACAGGGACGCGGATAGGAGAGGTTTAGAGGGATACGGTGGTCCGCCTGTGGACAGGGACACGGATAGGGAAGGTTTAGAGGGATACGGTGGTCCGTCTGTGGACAGGGACACGGATAGGAGAGGTTTAGAGGGATACGGTGATCCGTCTGTGGACAGGGACACGGACAGGGGAGGTTTAGAGGGATACGGTGGTCCGTCTGTGGACAGGGACACGGACAGGAGAGGTTTAGAGGGATACGGTGGTCCGTCTGTGGACAGGGACGCGGACAGGAGAGGTTTAGAGGGATACGGTGGTCCGTCTGTGGACAGGGACACGGACAGGGAAGGTTTAGAGGGATACGGTGGTCCGTCTGTGGACAGGGACGCGGACAGGAGAGGTTTAGAGGGATACGGTGGTCCGTCTGTGGACAGGGACACGGACAGGAAAGGTTTAGAGGGATACGGTGGTCCGTCTGTGGAGAGGAACACGGACAGGGAAGGTTTAGAGGGATACGGTGGTCCGTCTGTGGACAGGGACACGGACAGGAGAGGTTTAGAGGGATACGGTGGTCCGTCTGTGGACAGGGACGCGGACAGAGAAGGTTTAGAGGGATACGGTGGTCCGTCTGTGGACAGGAACACGGACAGGGAAGGTTTAGAGGGATACGGTGGTCCGTCTGTGGACAGGGACACGGACAGGAGAGGTTTAGAGGGATACGGTGGTCCGTCTGTGGACAGGGACACGGACAGGAAAGGTTTAGAGGGATACGGTGGTCCGTCTGTGGACAGGGATACGGACAGGGAAGGTTTAGAGGGATACGGTGGTCCGTCTGTGGACAGGGACACGGACAGGAGAGGTTTAGAGGGATACGGTGGTCCGTCTGTGGACAGGGACACGGAGAGGAGAGGTTTAGAGGGATACGGTGGTCCGTCTGTGGACAGGGACGCGGATAGGAGAGGTTTAGAGGGATACGGTGGTCCGTCTGTGGACAGGGACACGGACAGGAGAGGTTTAGAGCGATACGGTGGTCCGTCTGTGGACAGGGACGCGGACAGAGAAGGTTTAGAGGGATACGGTGGTCCGTCTGTGGACAGGGACACGGAGAGAAAAGGTTTAGAGGGATACGGTGGTCCGTCTGTGGACAGGGACGCGGACAGGAGAGGTTTAGAGGGATAGGGTGGTCCGTCTGTGGACAGGAACACGGATAGGAGAGGTTCAGAGGGATACGGTGGTCCGTCTGTGGACAGGGACGCGGACAGGAGAGGTTTAGAGGGATACGGTGGTCCGTCTGTGGATAGGGACGCGGACAGTAGAGGTTTAGAGGGATACGGTGGTCCGTCTGTGGACAGGAACACGGATAGGAGAGGTTCAGAGGGATACGGTGGTCCGTCTGTGGACAGGGACGCGGACAGGAGAGGTTTAGAGGGATACGGTGGTCCGTCTGTGGACAGGGACACGGAGAGAAAAGGTTTAGAGGGATACGGTGGTCCGTCTGTGGACAGGGACGCGGACAGGAGAGGTTTAGAGGGATACGGTGGTCCGTCTGTGGACAGGGACACGGACAGGAGAGGTTTAGAGGGATACGGTGGTCCGTCTGTGGACAGGGACACGGACAGGAGAGGTTTAGAGGGATACGGTGGTCCGTCTGTGGACAGGGACACGGATAGGAGAGGTTTAGAGGGATACGGTGGTCCGTCTGTGGACAGGGACACGGACAGGAGAGGTTTAGAGGGATACGGTGGTCCGTCTGTGGACAGGGACACGGATAGGAGAGGTTTAGAGGGATACGGTGGTCCGTCTGTGGACAGGGACACGGACAGGGAAGGTTTAGAGGGATACGGTGGTCCGTCTGTGGACAGGGACACGGATAGGAGAGGTTTAGAGGGATACGGTGGTCCGTCTGTGGACAGGGACACGGACAGGGAAGGTTTAGAGGGATACGGTGGTCCGTCTGTGGAGAGGAACACGGACAGGAGAGGTTTAGAGGGATACGGTGGTCCGTCTGTGGACAGGGACACGGACAGGAGAGGTTTAGAGGGATACGGTGGTCCGTCTGTGGACAGGGACACGGACAGGAAAGGTTTAGAGGGATACGGTGGTCCGTCTGTGGACAGGGACACGGACAGGAGAGGTTTAGAGGGATACGGTGGTCCGTCTGTGGAGAGGGACACGGATAGGAGAGGTTTAGAGGGATACGGTGGTCCGTCTGTGGACAGGGACACGGACAGGGAAGGTTTAGAGGGATACGGTGGTCCGTCTGTGGAGAGGAACACGGACAGGAGAGGTTTAGAGGGATACGGTGGTCCGTCTGTGGACAGGAACACGGACAGGGAAGGTTTAGAGGGATACGGTGGTCCGTCTGTGGACAGGGACACGGACAGGAGAGGTTTAGAGGGATACGGTGGTCCGTCTGTGGACAGGGACACGGATAGGGAAGGTTTAGAGGGATACGGTGGTCCGTCTGTGGACAGGGACGCGGACAGGAGAGGTTTAGAGGGATACGGTGGTCCGTCTGTGGACAGGGACACGGACAGGAGAGGTTTAGAGGGATACGGTGGTCCGTCTGTGGACAGGGACACGGACAGGAGAGGTTTAGAGGGATACGGTGGTCCGTCTGTGGAGAGGGACACGGATAGGAGAGGTTTAGAGGGATACGGTGGTCCGTCTGTGGACAGGGACGCGGACAGAGAAGGTTTAGAGGGATACGGTGGTCCGTCTGTGGACAGGGACACGGAGAGAAAAGGTTTAGAGGGATACGGTGGTCCGTCTGTGGACAGGAACACGGATAGGAGAGGTTCAGAGGGATACGGTGGTCCGTCTGTGGACAGGGACGCGGACAGGAGAGGTTTAGAGGGATACGGTGGTCCGTCTGTGGACAGGGACGCGGACAAGAGAGGTTTAGAGGGATACGGTGGTCCGTCTGTGGATAGGGACGCGGACAGCAGAGGTTTAGAGGGATACGGTGGTCCGTCTGTGGACAGGAACACGGATAGGAGAGGTTCAGAGGGATACGGTGGTCCGTCTGTGGACAGGGACACGGATAGGAGAGGTTTAGAGGGATACGGTGGTCCGTCTGAGGACAAGAGAGGTTTAGAGGGATACGGTGGTCCGTCTGTGGACAGGGACACGGATAGGGAAGGTTTAGAGGGATACGGTGGTCCGTCTGTGGACAGGGACACGGACAGGAGAGGTTTAGAGGGATACGGTGGTCCGTCTGTGGACAGGGACACGGACAGGAGAGGTTTAGAGGGATATGCTGGTCCGTCTGTGGACAGGGACGCGGACAGAGAACGTTTAGAGGGATATGGTGGTCCGTCTGTGGACAGGGACGCGGACAGGAGAGGTTTAGAGGGATACGGTGGTCCGTCTCTGGACAGGGACGCGGACAGAGAAGGTTTAGAGGGATACGGTGTTCCGTCTGTGGACAGGGACGCGGATAGGAGAGGTTTAGAGGGATACGGTGGTCCGCCTGTGGACAGGGACACGGATAGGGAAGGTTTAGAGGGATACGGTGGTCCGTCTGTGGACAGGGACACGGATAGGAGAGGTTTAGAGGGATACGGTGATCCGTCTGTGGACAGGGACACGGACAGGGGAGGTTTAGAGGGATACGGTGGTCCGTCTGTGGACAGGGACACGGACAGGAGAGGTTTAGAGGGATACGGTGGTCCGTCTGTGGACAGGGACGCGGACAGGAGAGGTTTAGAGGGATACGGTGGTCCGTCTGTGGACAGGGACACGGATAGGGAAGGTTTAGAGGGATACGGTGGTCCGTCTGTGGACAGGGACGCGGACAGGAGAGGTTTAGAGGGATACGGTGGTCCGTCTGTGGACAGGGACACGGACAGGAAAGGTTTAGAGGGATACGGTGGTCCGTCTGTGGACAGGAACACGGACAGGGAAGGTTTAGAGGGATACGGTGGTCCGTCTGTGGAGAGGAACACGGACAGGAGAGGTTTAGAGGGATACGGTGGTCCGTCTGTGGACAGGGACGCGGACAGAGAAGGTTTAGAGGGATACGGTGGTCCGTCTGTGGACAGGAACACGGACAGGGAAGGTTTAGAGGGATACGGTGGTCCGTCTGTGGACAGGGACACGGACAGGAGAGGTTTAGAGGGATACGGTGGTCCGTCTGTGGACAGGGACACGGACAGGAAAGGTTTAGAGGGATACGGTGGTCCGTCTGTGGACAGGGATACGGACAGGGAAGGTTTAGAGGGATACGGTGGTCCGTCTGTGGACAGGGACATGGACAGGAGAGGTTTAGAGGGATACGGTGGTCTGTCTGTGGACAGGGACACGGAGAGGAGAGGTTTAGAGGGATACGGTGGTCCGTCTGTGGACAGGGACGCGGATAGGAGAGGTTTAGAGGGATACGGTGGTCCGTCTGTGGACAGGGACACGGACAGGAGAGGTTTAGAGCGATACGGTGGTCCGTCTGTGGACAGGGACGCGGACAGAGAAGGTTTAGAGGGATACGGTGGTCCGTCTGTGGACAGGGACACGGAGAGAAAAGGTTTAGAGGGATACGGTGGTCCGTCTGTGGACAGGGACGCGGACAGGAGAGGTTTAGAGGGATAGGGTGGTCCGTCTGTGGACAGGAACACGGATAGGAGAGGTTCAGAGGGATACGGTGGTCCGTCTGTGGACAGGGACGCGGACAGGAGAGGTTTAGAGGGATACGGTGGTCCGTCTGTGGATAGGGACGCGGACAGTAGAGGTTTAGAGGGATACGGTGGTCCGTCTGTGGACAGGAACACGGATAGGAGAGGTTCAGAGGGATACGGTGGTCCGTCTGTGGACAGGGACGCGGACAGAGAAGGTTTAGAGGGATACGGTGGTCCGTCTGTGGACAGGGACACGGAGAGAAAAGGTTTAGAGGGATACGGTGGTCCGTCTGTGGACAGGGACGCGGACAGGAGAGGTTTAGAGGGATACGGTGGTCCGTCTGTGGACAGGGACACGGACAGGAGAGGTTTAGAGGGATACGGTGGTCCGTCTGTGGACAGGGACACGGACAGGAGAGGTTTAGAGGGATACGGTGGTCCGTCTGTGGACAGGGACACGGATAGGAGAGGTTTAGAGGGATACGGTGGTCCGTCTGTGGACAGGGACACGGACAGGAGAGGTTTAGAGGGATACGGTGGTCCGTCTGTGGAGAGGGACACGGATAGGAGAGGTTTAGAGGGATACGGTGGTCCGTCTGTGGACAGGGACACGGACAGGGAAGGTTTAGAGGGATACGGTGGTCCGTCTGTGGAGAGGAACACGGACAGGAGAGGTTTAGAGGGATACGGTGGTCCGTCTGTGGACAGGGACACGGACAGGGAAGGTTTAGAGGGATACGGTGGTCCGTCTGTGGACAGGGACACGGACAGGAGAGGTTTAGAGGGATACGGTGGTCCGTCTGTGGAGAGGGACACGGATAGGAGAGGTTTAGAGCGATACGGTGGTCCGTCTGTGGACAGGGACGCGGACAGAGAAGGTTTAGAGGGATACGGTGGTCCGTCTGTGGACAGGGACACGGAGAGAAAAGGT